>NC_138777.1:23250407-23325407 GCF_965119305.1 Pelophylax lessonae
TCTCTTCTATAACTGAATCAGAACTCATATTTCATCTCTCTCTGCTAAATAAATAATACTTCAACTGTGTGTACTACTCCCTACCGTCTGCGTGTCTCCTTTAAAGAGAACCACTCTGAATACTGGAACCTTGGATATAAAGCGGTATTAAACCCAAAACCAACAATGTCATATATGGCAGCTTACCATTCATTAGATGTGGTGGCTGCATTTGTTTCCTTTTTTGAGTTTTTTCTCACTGTGTTTTCACCTGGGGATCTGGCCAGTAACACACCTCCTGTATTAGAGTGCCCCCAATCTGGATGAGGGAGCACAGGGGGCACCTTTGAACAGCAGAATTGTTAGCCTGGGGAGAGGGGAGTGTTACATAGTTACATAGTAAAAATCAAATAGTGTCAGCACTGCTGTAAGAGCCCATTCACGTAGACCTAAGTCAGTCGCGTGCCTGCAGCTAGGGGGCGAGTGCGCGCCGCCGCCAGTGCGCTCCCGCCCCCACTCGGCAGCGGGGACTCCGATGCACGGGACAGGTGGCTCCGATTGCCACCTGACACCCACGATCCCTGCTGAGAGAGAAGAACGGTCAGCTGTTGTAAACACAGCTGACCGTTCTTCTCTCTGGAATTATCATAGAGCTCCTGTGATCCTTCTATATAGGATCACAGGTCTGCATTTGTTTCCTTTTTTGAGTTTTTTCTCACTGTGTTTTCACCTGGGGATCTGGCCAGTAACACACCTCCTGTATTAGAGTGCCCCCACTCTGGATGAGGGAGCACAGGGGGCACCTTTGAACAGCAGAATTGTTAGCCTGGGGAGAGGGGAGTGTTACATAGTTACATAGTAAAAATCAAATAGTGTCAGCACTGCTGTAAGAGCCCATTCACATTAGCGCGACTTGTCAGGCGACTTGTCAGCCTGACAAGTCGCGCTCGGTCGCGGTCCATTGATTAGCACAGGATCCGTTCTAATAGGAGGGTCCTGTACTACTTTGGGGCGACCTCGAGGCGACTTGCATAGACTTCCATTATGTGAAGTCTCTGCAAGTCGCGCCGAAGTCGCGGTGCACAGTGGTGCACGCGACTTCACAGGTCGCTCCCCCCCCAAAGTCGTGTCGCGCTAGTCTGAATGGGCTCGGTGTCCACATATAAATAAATGAATGAACTACAATAAAGTGCTACTGTGCCAATAGTATGCAATTGAGGTGACTCAGTGCAATGCTGCTATAATTAATATCATATGCAAATACAATAATATCATAAAAAATTTAAATAATATAATCCAACAAAGTGTTCTTAGTGTTGCTTATAGTCCATAAAGTGCTCCACACGTGCTGATTGTGCTCCCCTTTGGTGTCCCCACTCACTGGAAAGACTTAGGAATTAAGCCTGTGTATAACAAATGGCTCCTGGTCACGTCTGGGCTTGCAGGGAAAAGTGCGCTGTATCGTCCTGGCAAGAGTTGGTTTATTGCTCCCCATGTACCAAATAAAAGAGAGGGTACTCCATGGTGATAGTACATATAAAAAATTTGATAACGCCTTGTGGGAGGGCGAAACGCGTCTAGTGATACCGAGCGTAAGACGTCACTTCCGGTCGGTGGAGCGCATGCCGGCTAACCACCGGAACCACCGAGCCGCACACATCGGAAGAACCTTTTTTACCTTTATGTGAGTGGATATTTTATTTATTAATACATTTTTTTATTAACTTTTTGTTTAATAGTTACATAGTAGGTGAGGTTGAATAAAGACAACAGTCCATCCAGTTCAACCTGTGTAGGTGTGTGAGGACGTATTCATTTCTCATATAACCCTGAATGTTGTGATCTTTCAGATGTACATCCAAGTCTTTTAAAAGTAGCCAAACTCCCCGCAGTTACCACCAATTGTGGAAGAGAGTTCCACAATCTTATCGCCCTTACAGTGAAAAACCCCTTACACAGCTTAAGGTTAAACCGCCTCTCCCCTAACCTCATTGTGTGGTCTCGTGTCCTCTAACACTCCTTGAGACTATTAGTTTTTTTTCCTATGCTGAGATCACCATTGAGGTATTAGTAAATTGCTATCATGTCCCCTCTTAGGCGTCTCCTCTCCAAGGAGAATAAATTAAGCGCTTGCAAACACTCCTCGTAATTAACCAGTTCCCAACCGCCCGCCGCCAATTTACTGCGGCAGTGCAGCTCTCCTACGCAAACCAACGTAGACCTACGTCGGTCGCGTGCCTGCAGCTAGGGGGCGAGTGCGCGCTGCCGCCAGCACGCTCCTTCCCCCACTCGGCAGCTGGGACTCCGATGCACGGGACAGGTGGCTCCGATTGCCACGTGACACCCACGATCGCTCCCTGCTGAGAGAGAAGAACGGTCAGCTGTTGTAAACACAGCTGACCGTTCTTCTCTCTGGAATTATCATAGAGTTCCTGTGATCCTTCTATATAGGATCACAGGTCTCTATGGTCATTCCACAAGCCACGCCCCCCCACAGTTAGAATCACTCTCCTAGGCTCACATTTAACCCCTTGATCACCCACAGTGTTAACCCCTTCCCTGCCAGTGTCATTAGTACAGTAACAGTGCATATTTTTAGCACTGATTACTGTAGTAATGTCACTGGTCCCCCCAAAAGTGTCAAAAATGTCAGTTAGGGGTCCGATCTGTCCGCCACAATGTCGCAGTTCTGCAAAACATCGCAGATCGCTGCCATTTCTGGTTAAAAAAAGAAACAATAAAAATTACATAAATCTTTCCCATCATTTGTAGGTGCGATAACTTTTGCGCAAACCAATCAAAATACGCTTATTGTGATTTTTTTTTTTTTACCAAAAATATGTAGCAGAAAAAAAATTGTTGCTTACATGATGTGAGATTGAGGCATGGATTTGCCTTGATGTCCCACCGCTCTCCATTCTGAAGCCGGTGGTTGTGGTCCCAGGCTCCTGGTAAGAGTGGGCGAGCCTAGGAACCACGGGGACAGATGGGGCTGGCGGGGGCACTGTGCCGCCTGCTCTGTAAAAGTGATCTGCGGCTATACAGCCACCCCTTGATTTTCACTTTGAAGAAAGTTTTGACAACCCGTACAAGCTGATGGCCCCTACTGCAGCTATTAGCTTGTAATTAACAATTCACTCTATGGACATAAATGGCAAATTAGTTAAAGCTGAAATTGAACTGCTTCAATACGGGGCAATTTCACCCCCTTCCTGCCCAGGCCAATTTTCAGTTTCTAGCGGTGTCGCACTTTGAATGACAATTGTGTGGTCATGCAACACTATACCCAAATTAAATTTTTTATCATTTTTTTCACACAAATAGAGCTTTCTTTTGTTTTTTTTTTTATTTTTTGCTAAAAAAAATTAAACTTTTGTAAAACAAAATTAATTTTTGTCTTAGTTTGTATCAGAAAATGTTGTAAATAAGTAATCTTTCTCCTTCATTGATGTGTGTTGATGAGGGGACACTGATGGGCACTGATAGGCTGCACTGATGGGCTGGCACTGATGAGGAGGCACTATTTTTAGCAGGATTGCGACATTGCGGCGGACAGGTCGGACACCTAACTGACATTTTTTTGACACTTTTGGGGGGACCAGTGACATTACTAGAGTAATCAGTGCTAAAAATATGCACCGTTACTGTAATAATGACACTGGCGGGGAAGGGGTTAACACCAGGGGTGATCAATAGGTTAAATGTGAGCCTAGGAAGTGTTTTCTAACTGTAGGGGTGACACTGATGGGCACTGATAGGCTGAAATGAAGGGCACTGATGGGCTGGCACTGATGAGGAGGCACTATTTTTAGCAGGACTGCGACATTGCGGCGGACAGATTGGACACCCAACTGACATTTTTGACACTTTTGGGGGTACCAGTGACATTACTACAGTAATCAGTGCTATAAATATGCACTGTCACTGTAATAATGACACTGGCAGGGAAGGGATTAACACCAGGAGTGATCAAGGGGTTAAATGTGAGCCTAGGGGGTGTTTTCTAACTGTGGGGGGGGTGGGCTTGTGGAATCAATACAAGTGTTGATTACTGTGAGAACAACGGTCCGCTGTGTTTACATCAGCAGACCGCTGTTCTCTCTCCACAGGGAGCGTTCGCGGGTGCCCGACGGTAATCGCAGCCGTTGCCCACCGTGCATCGGCTTCCCCTGTGGCGAATGGAGACAGGTGCCCACCCCCAGGATCGCTCCCGCGAGCCGCCGTACATGTACGGCAATTTGCGGGAACCTGCCTGGTCGGCAAGTGGTTAAAGCAATTCACATATCAGAAAAGGGGCGGGGCAGGGACACGGAAACACGGAAATTCCTGGCAGCCAAAAGTAGGACTGCTTGAATAAAAACCATTTGTGTCCCCTCTGGCAGTCCTCAGTTACAAAACTCTTGGCCATTGAAACAAAATCCTCACGCGGTCAACAACGTAGGCCGCACCGTGCAAAGTTCAGCTGGTCACAAAAAAAAGCAGCGTCCTCGAAGCCAAAGTCATTGGTTTCCAAAAACATTCAAATATTCTGTTTAGGACCCC
This sequence comes from Pelophylax lessonae, assembly GCF_965119305.1. Taxonomy (NCBI): domain Eukaryota; kingdom Metazoa; phylum Chordata; class Amphibia; order Anura; family Ranidae; genus Pelophylax; species Pelophylax lessonae. The sequence continues at coordinate 23,254,929 of NC_138777.1, forward strand.
GAAGCGTCGGTGATAAAACTTGAAAGGCAGACGATGTTTGGTTTGCACCGATTTATAATTGGGTAATTTGCGTTTCACCTTTAGGGATTAATTAAACGTAAAATGAGAGTGAGTTCTGGATTGCGTATTAATTAATGCGCCGCCGGTGGCTCTCTGCTCTATTTATATGCACAGAAATGTTTTAAATCATGTATAAACCACGAAGTAACCAATTCCTGCGCGTCCCCCAAAACAGCAATGTTGTGAAATGAAAAAAAAAAAGAGAATTTCCACCGCCAGGCTGTGAAAATGCCAATTTCACAGCTTGGGTTACTTAAAGTCGAACTGCAACCAGGTGTGAAATATACAATATAGCTATGTAAGCATTAACCCTTTTGCTGCCAGAGCTGTTTTTTGGATGTTTTGCACACATCCGCTTAACCACTTAGAATGCCATATGACGTCCTGGACCTTTAAGTGGTTAAATCTGAATAACGGGCGCAGCCAGGGCTGCTGTTAGAAATCACGGGGCCCCTTACAGCTTACCTGGCGGGCCGCCCCCCGAATTTATCAATACAAGATTTTCACTAAATATACACTGAAATCCTTATTAGTGGGCACAGACATAACAGAGACCCTGTGTGAATTAGCCCTTTTTTATTTGTTTTTACATTTTTTTTTATTTTTTTTTTATTCATGACTTTTTTTTTAATGTAAAAAGTGATAACAATTCTTTTATTTTACAATTTTTAAAAATTATTTTTAATGTTTAATTATTATTTTTTATTTCATTTGTTATTTTTTTTACAGGACAGGGAAGCCTGCAGCGCTGCAGGAGGCGATTAACCACTTCCCGTCTGTAGGATGCCACATGCCGTCCTGGACTTTAGGTGGTTCAATTTGAATAATGGGTGCAGCCAGGGCTGCTGTTAGAAATCATGGAGCCCCGTACAGCCTACCTGGTGGGACGCACCTCCCCCCCCCCCCCCCCCGAATTAGTGGACACAAATATAACAGAGAACCTGTGGGAATTAGCCCTTTTTTATTTGTTTTTAATTTTTTTTTATTTATAACTTTTTTATTTTTAATGTAAAAATTGTTACATAGTTCCATACATAGTTACATAGTTAACATTGTTTTTAACAATTCTTTTATTTTACAATTTTTTTAAAATTATTTTTTAATGTTTAAATATTATTTTTTATTTAATTTGTGATTTTTTTTTTTTTTTTACAGGACAGGGAAGCCTGCAGCGCTGCAGGAGGGGGGTAGCACAGGGAAAGAGGGTGTGAAGGGGGGGGGGGGGGTCAGAAGACGGAAGAACAGGGAGGGGGATCAGTGTCGGAGAAGCAATTACAGGAACGATGTCCTGTGTCTCTGTCTCTCCCTGTAGCAGCTGAAAGCTGGCAGGAGGGGGGGAAACTGGCTTTCAGCTGCTGCAGAGGGCTACACAGAGCTTCCTTCTGTAATTGCCCCTCTGCCCAACGCACTGATTCCCTGTGCTGTTGGGCCCCCCCCCCCCCTGTTTGCCAGGGACTCCTACAGGAGGGCTGGTGGTCCCCCCCTATCAGCGGCCCTGGGTGCAGCTGCAGGCAGGGCTGCTGTTAGAAATCCTGGGGCCCGTTAAAAATGGTATGCGCTGCAGGGAGTGTCAATCTTTCTGAAAAAAATGGGGAAACCTGTCCAGGGGCGTTATTCCCTCCTCCCCAGGAACCACCAGCTCAGCAGGTCAGCCTAAGGACGCAGTGCAACATTTATACTTTGTAACAAATTGCATCATACAGTAATTGACTAAGGACCCTTTCACACGATTGGACCGATCGGGTCCACCTGTCCGTTTTTCAGACGGACCTGATCGGGCCACCTATTGTCCTCTATGGGGAGGCGGATGTCAGCAGACACGTGTGGCATCTGAATCAACAAGATCCGCTCAAAACAGATGTATGGCAATATGATCGCCATCCGTCCAACAGGTCGGATCAGATGGGATTGGATAAAAAAAGGACAGGCTGTCTGTTTTCATCTGATCACCCCATAGAGGAGAGCGGGACTCTGACAGGTCCATCTCTGCACAGTGAGCGGAGACGGACCTGTCATCCACCTGCTCACGGGGGATCAACGGAGCAAGCGGAGTCCCTCAAAACGGGGGCCTAAATTATTCTCAAAGCATGCACATAGAAAACTTTAAAAGAGAAGTATGCAGTTTACAAAAAAGGCTCTGTCACACGGGCTTTCCGACCAGGTCCACCTGTCAGTTATACAGGCGGACCTGATCGGATGCTCCATGCACCCCTATGGAGCAGCGGATGTCAGCTGTGACATACATGCTGACACCCGCTGCTATCCGATCCGATCCTGTCCGTGAAATCCAGACGGATGGTAACCCTATTTTCCATCCTTGTGGAGGATCAGATGGAATAGGATCGGATGAAAATGGACAGGTGATCCGTTTTCATCCGATCTCCCATAGAGGAGAGTGGAGCTCTAACAGGTCTGTCTCTGTACAGTAAGCAGAGACGGTCATGTTATTGGCCTGCTCAGCAGGGATCGGTGGATCGACCCCTGCTGAGCAAAACTGAGTCCACCGGACAGAAAGCCCATGTGAAAGAAACCTTATACTCACCTAGGTGAATGCACCATTGATCCGATGTTGCATCTCTGCCCTGCCACCTCTTCACTGAGAACTGAGCGATCAAAGACTGCTGACTGCTCAGTTCTCCCCCCCCCACTCTGAGCAGAGAGCCGTGACTGTTAGTCACCGGTTTCCTGTTCTGCCCCTCCAAAGCTCAATGGAGCACTGGACTGGGGAGGGGAGGGAGCGGCTGGCTCAGTCTCCTAGCGGAGCAGCTGACAGGCTGAGCCAGCTGCCGATCCAGGCTTCTGGGTGGATTTACAATCGGGATCTTTCCCCAGCTTAGACCAGCTGAGAACAGGTCACAGGAGTGCAGAATAGACTGCATGCCGGTGATCCATAGGAGAAGTAGAGCCAAAAAAGATTTGGCCATACTTCTCCTTTAACACTTTGGAACTTTCTTGGAAGCACCTGCTTACAAGCAGATTTAAAAATATTGAAAAATACTTTTTGAATTGACAATAGCCTGTGGGAAAATGTATTCTGGTTCCTATAGGAAGGGGCCTTGCTGTGCACATCCTTCTATTGGCAGCTTACCAATGGGTAAAACAATAGTCAAATGTAAAGTATAGATTTAGTACAGTGTGGATTTTTTACATTTTGCTACATCTAGTTTTAGCTCATGAGCTGACATCCAGTGGCGTCACAAGGGCTGGTGTCACCTGGTGTGCACTAAGTTGCTAGGGCACCTATTGATGGTGTCACCCCTCTGGCAGGTGTCACCTGGGTGCGATCTGCACCCGCATAGTGACGCCCCTGTTGACATCCCTTTTACAACAGCTGAACACATGAATGGTGCTTTCATTTTTAGCAATTGGGACCATACCCATCATATAATAAAAGCCATGAGGTTCACACGTAAGCCATTTGAAGCGGGCTTCCCAAAGTGCTTCAACACTCTACATCAAGATTCCCATTATATTTAATGGTACCCTTTCATACTTGAGCATTGTGCTACTTGAAGAGTTTCACTTGAAGCTTGCAAGTGTACATGAGCTCCTTTGGGCAGAGTCATGCGTTTCTGGTTCCTATAGACTTCAATAGGAGTAACTGAAAAATGCCTGTAATATATGGATTTATGCTACCAGATTATGGGCTTTTATGGATTATTGCTGCCAGTTATGGATTTACTGCCAATAATGGACTCTTGCCTGGCAAAGGACGTTTATCGGACTTGACTACTTAACCACTTCCATACAGAGCAGTTAGACCCCCTTCCTGCCCAGACCAATTTTCAGCTTTCAGCACTCTCACACTTTGAATGACAATTGCTCAGTCAGGCTACACTGTAACCAAACAAAATTTTTATCATTTTTTTTCACACAAATAGAGCTTTCTTTTGGTGGCATTTGATCGCAACTGGGTTTTTTTTTTTTTCGTGATATAAGCAAAAAAAGAGCAAAAATTTTGAAAAAAAAAAACACTTTTTTTAGTTTCTATTATAAAATTTTGCAAAAAAATAATTTTTCTTCATACATTTGGGCCAAAATTTATACTGCTACATATCTCTGGTAAAATTAACCCAAATTGGTGTATATTATTTAGTCTGTGTGAAAGTTATTGAGTCTAGAAGCTATGGTACCAATTGCTGAAAATTGATCACACCAGATGTACTGACAGCCTTTCTTGAGGCCCTGAAATATCAGGACAGTACAAATACCCCCCAAATGACCCCTTTTTGTAAAGTAGACAGTCCAAGGTATTTAGTAAGAGGCATGGTAAGTTTTTTGAAGTTATCATTTTTTCCCACAATTCTTGGGAAAATGAAGAAAAAACATTTTTTTTTTTCCCACAAAGTTGTCAATTTATAAGCTATTTCTAACACACAGCACATACACAGCAAAAATGACACCCCAAAATACATTCTGCTACTCCTTCTGAGCATGGTGATACCCCATGTGTGACACTTTTACCAGCCTGTCCACAAAAAGAGACTCCACATCCAAGTAGCACCTTCAGGAGCATAAATACACATAAAACTTTCTGACTACATATCACACTTTTGAAGGTCCTAGAGCACCAATACAATGGAAAAGTCCACAAAATTACCCCATTTTGGAAAGCAAACACTCCAACGTCTATTCTATATTCTACAGTTTTTGAAAAATGTGGGAAAAAAATGAAAACTTTGTCCATCCATTTTGTGAGGTGGATGGATTATCTCGGCAAAGGAGAAGTGCTCACTAACACATATTTAGACCGATTTGTGAAGAATATTTGAGAGAAATAGGCCTGTTGTGTACATAGAAAAAGTCTTAGATCTTTGAGTTCAGCTCATAAAAAATGGGGGCAAAAACAAAAGTGTTGCGTTTATAATTTTGTTCAGTATATATACAGCTCACAGTACATTAGTGTGATGATGAGTGGGAAAAATGTTCCTTACATTGGTGGTCATTGGGAATAATCCCCCTTAGAGATAGGTAAAAAGATCAATGGTGTCAGTGGTTACTCATCTGAGAGGCAGAAATCGCTTATTGCTCAAGGAACCCCTTGCAACCTCTGGAGGAACCCTTGGGTTTGACGGAACCCTGCTTTAGAAAACCTGCTCTAGAGAAACCCTAGGGTTCGATGAAACCCTGGTTGAGAATGGCTGCTCTAAGGTCTACAGGTACTGTTAGCCAATTTGTTTAATGTGCTGTAAACTGATAATGTAAATCTAGTCTGTGTCAGCACTCAACATTCCAAAAACAAGGTTACAAAGGAAGTTTTGGAGGTGCGAGGCATAATTAAATCAATTTCCTTGCAGGAAGACCTGTTTGCCTGTGCCAGGTTTCTGCTTCCTGATACATCGTAGCCCTGGGTCCTGGTGTCACGCTAACATGAGATCGACGTCTGCATCCTCCCTGTGACAAACTGTAACACTAACAACTCAGCATCCTCTTCATGGCAGTCAATCAAACCTACAGGCTCATGTTGAACTCCAGCCAGATACAAAAACATACACACAGATGAAACCAGTCAGGTGGTCCTTTACCATTAAAAGGATTTTTAAATGGTACTAATGTAAGTCCTTGGATCGGTCCTAATATCAGTCCTCTGTAATACACCACACAGCACCACCCAAACCACCTCTAGAAACCAACTGAGTGGAGGAGAAGACCAAGTAAGCATTGAATCAGGCTTGTGACCAAACTGCTTTAGCGGAGGTCAAGAACTTGGTCATGCTCTTTTATATCAGCAGGGATGCCTGGATCACAAAATTGGATTAAGAGGAATAAATATCTTTAATCAGTTTAGTAAAACATGTGTTGATAGGGCACTGAGCCCAGATGTGTATGATAATAGGTATCAATTCCAACCCTTGGAGGCAGCTCTCCATCAGCCTTAGACCCGGTTCACACTACTCCGACTTGCGATGCAACTTGTGCCACCTCAAGTCGCCCCAAGTCGCTTGTCATTACAAATTCAATGTAAATGAATGAGAGCCGTCTTAATATGCACTACTGAAGTCGCTCCAACTTCAGAAAAGGTTCCTGTACTACTTCAAGGCGACCTCTATCCGACTTGTGCACATAGACTTCAATGGGAGTCGCCTCTAAGTCGGATCCTTATCTATTTTCAAGAGACTGTGATCAGACTTTCCAAAAAGAAGAAAAAGATTACCCAGGCATTCCCCACAGACAAAGTCGCCTATCATTTAAGTCTCTTCGAAGTCTCTTCAAAGTCTCTTCAAAAGTCTCTTCAAAGTCGCGCTAAAGCCGTGCTAAAAAGTTGCTCCTTCATGGGGCGACTTTCTGGTCGCGGTAGTGTGAACCGGCTCTTAATGCTCTTGGAGATCCCTGGAGCAGTCATAAAGTCTATATAAAAGGATGAGAGCACCACAGCTCAAGCTTTAGCATAGTGAATGTTTAATATTCACAACACAAGGTCAAAAAGTAAAGCTAACGCATTTAGGGTGCTCACAAATCCCCCCTTCATCAGGACTAAAAGACAAAATAACATACTGTAAAGGAGTGAGGGCTAAGTGCTGGTTCACATTAACGTGGCACGACTTCGGGGGGGACCTGTGAAGTCGCGTGCACCGCGACTTCAGCGCGACTTGCACGGACTTCATATAATGAATGTCAATGCAAGGCGTTCCGATGTTGCCCCGAAGTAGTACAGGAACTACTTTCTAAGTCGGAGCGACTTGAGTCGCTTCTATTAGAACGGTTCCCGTAGCAGTGCATGGACCGCGACTTGTCAGGCTGACCAGTCGCCTGACAAGTCGAGGTAGTGTGAATGGGCACTAAAACCATAAGTACAATGGCCTAAAGAAATACGATATAAGTATATAAAAATGTATAAAATAAAAGGTAAAAGGGTTTGCATCATATAGTCTACATATAGGATAATAATATTTAACACCGTTTTTTTTTTTCCAATTTTCTTCTATTGCCGGCATAGGCTTGCAGCTGGAAAAATCAATTTAAATGTCATTTATTTTCTTTACATATGTTACATATGTCAGTTTTGCTGCAGCAGGTTTTATACATGGTACAGATGTGCCACTTTACAGGCAGACTAAGGGGACCCCCCAGGCACTATATTTAAAGGCATTTTTCCTTTTTTTAATGTTTTTCACTTTAAGCATCATTAAAATCACTGCTCTTTTAAAAACTATATTTTCTAAAAGATCTGTACCATGTAAAGAACCTGCTGCAGCAAAACAGACATATGTAAAGAAAAAAAGACATTGATTTTCCCAGCTTCCGAAAAAAAAAAAACTGTTGCCGGCAATATAAACTTTTTCTTTTCTTTAAATGATGTGGGGTTCCCCCTCAATCCATACCAGGCCTTTGGGTCTGGTATGAATTTTAAGGGGAATCCAATGCCATAATTAAACAAAAAAAACAACAGTGTGGGGTCCCCCAAAAGGCATTCTAGACCCTTAGGATTTCGAGGGGAACCCTCATGCCAAATTATTTTTAAAAATGGGAACGTTTCCCCTCAAAATCCATACCAGACCCTTATCTGAGCATGCAGCCTGGCAGGCCAGGAAAGGGGGGGGGGGGCAAATCAGTGCCCTCTCCTGAACCATACCCAGCCACATGCCCTCCCCCACCCCAAAGCACCTTGTCCCCATGTTGATAGGGACAAGGGCCTCTTCCCCACAACCCTGGGCTGTGTTTGTGGGGTCTGAGGGCAGGGGGCTTATCGGAATCTCGAAGCCCCTTTTAACAAGCCCCCAGATCCCGGCCCCTCATGTGAATGAGTAGGGGTAATAAAGGAATTAAAGTAATAAAAACACACACACAGTTTTTGACAATTCCTTTATTAAAAATAAAATGTAGATCCACCTTCAGTCACAATGCATGCCGCTCCGCCGGACCCAAAAAAATGACGAAGGCTAACTGGCGTCTGCCTGCTACTTTGACAGTTCCTAAATAGGAAATGGGCAGGGCTACCTGGCGATGTCACCTGGTGGCACCGCCCTATGTGACCTCACCAACCCATCATGCACCGAATGTGGATGTCACACGGGGTGGTGCCACCACCCTTTACCCTATTTAAGAACTGTAGATAGCGGAGCAGGCCGACAGCGGTTAACCTTCGTCATGATCAGAGCTTTTTTTTTTTTTTTTCGGGTGTGGCGGTGTGGCAGGTGTCATGATTGACGATAGATCTTACATCGGGGGGGGGGGGGGGGGCATTGATTTTTTATTTTTAATAAAGGAATTGTCAAAAACCATGTGTGTGTTTTTATTTTTCTATTTGACACTTTTTTGGTGAATGGGTAGAGGTACAGTATACTATGTACCCCTATGTCCCCTTTACTCATTCAGATGGGGGGGTCTAGTGGCTTGTTAAAGGGGGCTTCCAGATTCGGATAAGCCCCCTGCCCACACACCCCACAACCACAGCCCAGGGTTGTCGGGAAGAGGCCCTTGTCCTCGTCAACATGGGGGCAAGGTGCACTCGCTCATCACCCCCCCCCCTTCCTGACCTGCTGGTCTGCAGGCTTGGATAAGGGTCTGGTATGGATTTGGGGGGGCATTCTGTTTTCTGTTTCATTTATGCGTGGGGTTCCCCTTAAAATCCATACTAGCCCTAAAGGGCCTTGTACAGATTGGAGGGGACCCCCCACGCCTTTTTTTCAACATTGTTTTATTGGCAGCAATGGCTTGCAGCCAAAAAAATCTATTTAAATGGCATTTTGTTTTCTTTATATACAGTTTGTCAGTTTTGCTGCAGCAGGTTCTATACATGCTACATATGCTCCTGTCTTTTTTTTTTTTTAAATTGCATTAATAATTGTCCCCCAGGGCAGTACCCGGGCCCCTATACCCTTTTTATGGCAACTAACTTGCATATAAGCCTCTAAAATGGGGACTTTTGATTTTTTTCAAGTTTGGGTCCCATAGACTTTATTAGAGTTCGCAGCTCGGGTCCAATCTTTTTACATGTTTGAGAATTCTGGGGGAAACACAACCGGGGGGGGGGGGGGGTTGTTCGGCCCCTCACTACTGGCAGGGATTGACAGCTGCTGACTCCTACTGCTGTGTCTTACCCAAGGAGGAGGGAGGGAGCCCCTGCTCTCATGCACATCGCTGGATCAAGATCGGGCTCAGTTAAGTATAAGGGGGGAGCTGCACAGAGAAGGTTTTTATACCTTAATGCAGAAAATGTATTAAGGTAAAAAACTTTCTGCCTTTACAACCACTTTAAGAACTATCTTCAGCATAAAGAATTGGTTGGCCCAAATGAATTCTGTAGCAGGACAATGACCCCAAACATTCAGCCAATGTCATTAAGCGTAAAGAAGAACAAGGAGTCCTGGAAGTGATAGTTTGGCCCCTACAGAGCCCTTAACTCAACAACATGGAGTCTGTCTGGGATTACATGAAGAGACAGAAGGATTTGAGGCAGTCGACATCCACAGAAGATCTGTGGATAGTTCTCCAAGATGTTTGGAACAACCTACCTGCCGACCTCCTTCAAAATCTGTGTGCCAGTGTACCTAGAAGAATTGATGCTGCTTTGAAGTCAAAGGGTGGTCACACCAAATATTGATTTGATTTGGATTTCTCTTCTGTTCATTTACTTTCCATTTTGTTAATTGCTAAAAATAAAATATGAAAACTTTTATTTCTTAAAGCTTTCTTAATTTACAGTATTTTTTCACACCTGCCTAAAACATTTGCACAATAGTGTTTGTGTTCCTTGCTTTGTGCACTGGTGCGCAGTCATGTTGGAACAGGAAGGAGCCATCCCCAAACTGTTACCACAAAGTTGGGAGCATGAAATTGTCCAAAATGTCTTGGTATGCGGACACCTTAAGAATTCCCTTCACTGGAAGTAAGGGGCCAAGTCCAACCCCTGAAAAACAACCCCACACCATAATTCCCCCTCCACCAAATGATTTGGACCAGTGCACCATGCAAGGTCCATAAAGACATGGATGAGCAAGTTTGGGGTGGAGAAACTTGACTGGCCCGCAAAGAATCCTGACCTCAACCCGATAAAACACCTTTGGGATGAATAGGAATGAGCCAGTGCCAGTAAATTTTGGGTGTCATGTCAGTAAATTTCAGTCTGGTAGTTTTGCAACACTGATCATGGTGTGGGGTTGTTTTTCAGGAGTTGGGCTTGGCCCCTTAGTTTCAGTGAAGGGAACATTTTGGACAATTTCATGCTCCCAACTTTGTGGGAACAGTTTGGGGATGGCCCCTTCCTGTTCCAACATGACTGCACACCAGTGCACAAAGCAAGGTCCATAAAGACATGGATGGGCGAGTTTGGGGTGAAGGAACTTGACCAGCCTGCACCTCAACCCAATAGAACACCTTTGGGAGGAATTAGAGCGAGCCAGGCCTTCTTATGCAACATCGCCACCTGACCTCACAAATGCGCTTCTGGAAGAATGGTCAAACATTCCCATAGACACACTCCTAAACCTTGTGGACAGCCTTCCCAGAAGAGTTGAAGCTGTTATAGCTGCAAAGGGTGGGACAACTCAATATTAAACCCTACGGACTAAGACTGGGATGCCACTAAAGTTCATGCGTGTGTAAAGGCAGGTGTCCCAATACTTTTGGTAATATAGTGTGTATACAGTATATATATATATATATATATATATATACCTGTTTCTGTGGCCACCCTGTAGCAGTAAATCTGCTATAGGGCGGTCAGGAATTGGTTATAGTGCATGCACAACAAGGTTGCGGCACTAAGATTCTGCAATCATTTGAGACAGCAACAAGTAAGGACGGGTGCACTTTAACTTCTTTACGACCGCCCGCCGCAGATGTACTGCGGCAGGCAGCCGCTCCTGCGCAAACCACCGGAACTGTATGGCGGTCGCGAGCAGGAGGCTAGGGGGCGAGCGCAGGCCACCAGTGGCGCACTCCCTCCCCCGCTCGTCAGCGGGGAAGCCGATGCAGCGGGCAGGCGGCTCTGATTGCCACCTGACACCCACAATCGCTCCCCGCTGAGAGAGGACAGGCAGTTGTTGTAAACACAGCTGACCGTTCTTCTCCCTGGAATGATCACAGAGCGCCTGTGATCCTTCTATATAGGATCACAGGTCTCTGTGATTATTTTACAAGCCCCGCCCCCATACAGTTACAATCACTCCCCTTAGCTCACATTTAACCTCTTGATCACCCATAATGTTAACCCCTTCCCTGCCAGTGTCATTATTACAGTAACAGTGCATATTTTTAGCACTGATTACTGTAGTAATGTCACTGGTCCCCCCAAAAGTGTCAAAAATGTCAGTCAGGGTTCCGATCTGTCCGCCGCAATGTCGCAGTCCCACTAAAAATCGCAGATCGCCACCATTACTAGTAAAAAAAAAACAATAAAAATGATATAAATCTTTCCCGTAGTTAGTAGACGCAACAACTTTTGTGCAAACCAATCAAAATACGCTTATTGCGATTTTTTTTGTTTTAACAAAAATACGTAGCAGAAAACAGGTTGGCCTAAAATGTTAAAAAATTTAGATTTTTACATTTTGGGGGGGGGGGGGGGGGGGGGAATGTCATATAGCAGAATGTGAAAAATATTGTTTTTTATTCACAATTGTTGCTTTTTTTTTGTTTATAGCGCAAAGAATAAAAAATCGCACAGGTGATCAAATACCACCAAAATAAATCTCTATTTGTGGGGAAAAAAAGAACGTAAATTTTGTTTGGGTACAGCATCGCACGACCGCACAATTGTCAGTTAAAGTCACGCAGTGCCAAGTTAAAAAAAGTGGCTTGGTCATTAAGGGGGCAAAATCGTTCCGGTCCTAAAGTGGTTAATGTACACACCAGTCCGATTTCCATTATAATATAGCTGGGAACTCTGGACTGACACAGGAGAAGGGATCGGTAGGATGGTTGCAATGCCCGGACCGGCATTATCTGTAAAGCACAAGTCTGGGCCATGTGTTTTATGTATAACTATACAATTGAGTTACAGAGTTCAGGCAGAGTTCAGGGTGAGCTGCTCACACAAAGCAGCGTTGAGGAGTTTTCACAGAATGATTTTTCTTTCTGATTGCGCCCATCTTCCGAGGTCGATACCATTGTCAAGTGTTTTTTTTTTTTTTTTTTTTATTAAATTGTGATAATAGGGTTTATTTTTCTTTTTTTTTCTGAAGCTCTCCATAATAAAATAGCCCCCATGCACTGCTCTACTGATAATAACTCTCCAGCACTTGAAAAGCCCTTCATTCATTGTATACAGTATGTACACCGACCCAACAAGTGTAACAGGTGCCCTCTGATATCACCATGTGGTAAAGCCAATATTTAATCTTTTGTTTCTTGCATGCCATTATCCCTTCTTTTTCCCTTAACCACTTGCCGACCACCGCAAGTAAATATACTGCGGCGGTCAGCCCCGGCCAGACAAAGTGACGTACCGGTACGTCACTAGCCTGTCACCGGCTTGTGAGCCAATAGCGGGCGAGCGCGCGCCCGCTGAGGCACGCGCCCGCCCTGTCTCGTTCCCTAACAGGTCTGTGCGTGTGACCGGCGGACCCGATGTCTGCCGGTCACTCGCCGATCGTCGGTTGACAGGGAGAAAGGCAGACGGCTTATGTAAACACAGCCGTCTGTCATTCTCCCCTATGTAAAAATGGAGATCAGACGGTTCTACTATGTAGGACCATTGATCTCTGTTTTTACACCAATAGCCATGTCCAATCACAGTTAGAAACACGCCCCTAAGACACACTTAACCCCTCCCTCTCCAATACAGTTAACCCCTTCCCTGCCAGTGTCATTTTTACAGTAACAGTGCATATGTATAGCACTGATTACTGTAGAAATGTCACTGGTAACCCCAAAAGTGTCAAAAATGTCAGTCGAGGGTCCGATCTGTCCGCCGCAATGTCGCAGTCCCGCAAAAAAAATCGCAGATCGCCGCCATTACTCGTTAACCACTTTACGTCTGCTTACATGGACACTACTGCGGCAAAGTGGATCGATAACGTCTGACGACGTAGTACTACGTCGGCAGACATTCCCCCTTCTCGGCGGTGCGCCACAACGGCGCGTATTCAGTCACAGCGGGAGTCGGGCCAGGGGAGGAGCAGCGGCGATCGCGGCTGCTCTCCCCCGATCGTCGGGGAATCGAGTCTGGAGATCCGCCCACTTGTGTAAACACAAGCGGCGGGTCTCCTAAGTGACAGGCAGGGACAGATTGCAGGGTTCAGCGTAGCTGAACCCTCGATCTGTCCTTGTGTCACACAGTCCCCTTCCCCCACACACGTTAGTAAGCACCAGGCATACATTAACCCCTCCCTCTCCAATAAAATTAACCCCTTCCCTGCCAGTGTCATTTTTAGAGTAACAGTGCATATTTATAGCACTGATTACTGCAGTAATGTCACTGGTACTCTCAAAAGTGTCAAAAATTTCTGGACATGGTACACACCCACAGTATCTATGAACAGATGTTTGCCTCGAGTGGAGGGAACTATCAAAAATCCCTCTCCTTGTGGCAACCCTGGTCGAGACGGTACCACCCTTCACCTATACCTGCTCTACCCTGAATTTAAACTTAGTTCTAGCTGATGACTAATTGACACCTGCTGCTGTTATTATGATGACCCCATGTTTTGCTATTTCTGTCTGGTTATTATTGACGCAGATTCGATGCGGTTGGCTGTTCTATGTCATTCTTTACTTGGAACAATATTTCTTTGCAATGTTTCTTGCATTCTTGTATGTTGTACTTAAAATTTTCAATAAAAACTATTGAACAATAAAAAGTGTCAAAAATGTCAGTCAAGGGTCCGATCTGTCCGCCGCAATGTCGCAGTCCCGCAAAAAAAATCGCAGATCGCCGCCATTACTCGTTAAAAAAAACCCACCAAAAATGACAGAAATCTTTCCCTTAGTTAGTTGCGCAAACCAATCAAAATACGCTTATTGTGATTTTTTTTACCAAACATAGGTAGCAGAAAACAAATTGGCCAAAAATTTAAAAAAATTTGATTTTTACATTTTTTGGGGGGGAATTTCATATAAAAAAATGTGAAAATATTGTTATTTTTTCAAAATTTACGCTCTTTTTTTGTTTATAGCGCAAAAAGTAAAAATCGCAAAGGTGAGCAAATACCTCCAAAAGAAAGCTCTGTTTTTGGGGAAAAAAAGGACGTAAATTTCGTTTGGGTACAGCATCGCACGCCCGCGCAATTGTCAGCTAAATTCGCACAGCGCCGAATCGCAAAAAGTGGCCCAGACGTAAGACAGCAAAATCCTCCGGTGGTAAAGTGGTTAAAAAAAAACACAGCGCAATTGTCCGTTAAAGTCACGCAGTAAAAAATCACAAAAAAAACCCTGGTCAGGAAGGGGGTAAAATCTTCCGGGGCTTAAGTGGTTAAAGAACATACTAATAAATTTTTAAATAAAACCTTTCTGTTTTCATTACATACCTTTTTTTTTTTTTTTTTTGTAATCACTACATGTACATGACATGAAATCACTGCGTCTGGGAGACCCGGGCAACCAGCCTGCATGGCCGCCAAAGAGAAGACCCGATCAAAGCCACATTCGGATCTGATCGGGTCTCCATGCAAAAACCCGGACGTGATGTCATGAGTGACATCACTCCGAATACTCGGCACCAAATTCAAAAAAATGTCCGTATTCAAAACAGCCAAACTTGGCGTTTTGAATGCTTTAAAAGTGCAGAGGAGGGGTTTGGGCTCTTTTAGACCCCCAGATCCCTCCACAACAGTACCTGAGAATGAAAAAAAATAAATAAATTTTAAATGTCTGAAAATATTGGCCGATACGCGATATGCATTGACCAAAATATCAGTATCGGTTTTGTCAATAAAAAAATGATATTGGTTCATGATCATCACTACTCAGTACTCCTTCCAAGAGCCCTGATGCAAGCAGTGGGCTGGCTCATAGGAGGAGTTATGCAAATATGGAAATGCCTTGATGGGTGGATGTCATTCTGGAGGGGTGGGCATTCCTAGGCAGGCTGTATTTGCATGTAATAAAAGGCAGCCCAAAGCAGGCGATAGGAGGGAGAAAATGTGGGAGATTAAAGCGGAGTCTGAGCACCAGAAACCAAAAACACAATTTAATTATTTTTTAATATTCAAATTAAACTCCTCCCATCCATTCATGTCTCCATGCGTTTTTTTGTGTGTGGGCGCCGCTACAGGGCTTCGTACTAAGTTATTTCATAATGAGCTCGTATGAGATGCATTCTAGCTCAATATGCCTTTGTCATGGGCGTCCGCAGGTAGGGGCAAAGGGGGGGGGGGGGGTGATGGAGACACGTAAACTGACCACGGTGTCAGGGCTTAGCAGCCATGGTATACCGTGGTCAGTTTACAGAGGGGAGGACATAGCCAGGCATTTTAGGTAATAGAAGGGGCCAAATTACACATCACAAGCACTGTACTGTATAACATGCTTTAAGGGAACAGGATCAGGTGTTTTTTTTTAGGATAACAAATGCTTTCAAAATAAATGCTCCCGTTTTCCTTTTAAAAATAAGTACTCAAAATAAGTATAATGACTAAGCCCCTCACCATGCGGAGCATGGGTGACCTTAAAATTATGCCCCCCCTGAAAAAAGTTCTGCGGACGCCCATGGCCTTTGTCTTACAGGTTTTTTTTTTCCCTCTGGGTTTAGAGCTGCTTTAATGCTGGCTACTGGGAGATCTAGTGTTGCTGGTGGGGGTCTATTAATTGTTGGGGTGGATCTTTTGTTGCTGGGGGAGGGGGGGTATTTTGTTGGAAGAAAGAGGAAAGATCCCAGGTGCCGAACATCCATGGAGTCCTAAGGTGGTAAGAGAGAGACAACCTCAGCCTGGGCTCCTTCCAGGCCACGCCCCAACACGTTTTACCCCCCTGAAGTTAAGTCGGGGGGGTATTTAATGCTTGGGTGGATCTATTATTGCTGATGGGGTCTGTTGTTGACAGGGGTTGACTGGCAACGTTCGGCCCAGGGGGCAAGTACAATGCAGAGGTCCATGGTGCAGTGACTCGGCCCCCCTCTCATTCACCCTCTTCCCAGCCTCCCTCTAAACCCCCATTCCAGGCTGAAGCTCTGCACCAGGTACTCTCTACCCACCGGCGAAATCGGGGTTCCCGACCTAGCCAGCAGGGGGCGGTTGGGGGAACAGAGACAGCTTGGTTGGGGCTTGCCGGGGGAGAGTCTCCAGTGGGGCATAAAACCAGCCTCTGCTCAGACACAGTATACAACATCCATGCCGGGGGGTAGGGGTGTAACTACAGGGGTTGCAATTGCAACCGGGCCCCATGCTCCAGGGGGCCTGTGCGGCTCCCCTGTACACCTGGATAGAAGGGGCGGAGGGGGCAGCATGTAGAGAAATCACTGTCCTCCTTTTTCCTCCTGTAGCTGTAGGAGGAAAATGGAGGAGATTGGCTCCTTTGTATGTTGCCCCCACCACTCCTCCAATCCAGTTCACTTGTGTTCTGCCATCTCTGGGCCCCTGTGTGCTCCCCTGGTCCCCCTCCCCCCACTGTGCTCCCTCCCCTCTCCTACCGGCTGCTGCAGGGGATGTGTCACAATAGAGAACCAGGAAGGGGTCAGTAAATATGTAATTTACCAGCTCTTTCCTTTTCTGAATGGACAGAGTCATAGTCAGTGACATTGTAAAAAAAAAATAAAAATAAAATGATAAAATATAATACAATTAAAATACCAAAAAATAAAAACTACTGACACCAGTGGGTGAACTTCCAGGATCGCAAAGGTCACACTTGCAACCGGGCCCTGGTATTCCACCACCGTGGGGAGGCCCCAAGATGGCAGGAAGGGGGCCCACTGCAGAACTTGTGAAAGGTACCCGCTGCTGAACCATAATAAAGGGCCCCACAACGAGAGTAAAGGGCCCCAGGATCAGTGGGAAGAGCCCCAGGCTTGAAGGGAAGGGCCCCGGCCAGGGGTCCGGGGGACCCTTCATGGTTTCTTGCACCGGGGCCCTGAAGGTTCTAGTTACACCTCTGCTGGGAGGGCCTGTACTCTGTCCTTGTCTTCATCCCACACTCAGTAGGTCAGCAGTGGGGACTTTTTACTTTTCTTCACCAGAAAACTTTAGGCATATCTGTGGGAGAAGCGGTGCAGCCTTTTTATTGGGCATCATAGCGGCCCGGGGGGCAATTTTTTTCAAAATTGTCGCTCTTTTTTTCAAAAATTAAAAATCGCAGAGGTAATCAAATACCACCAAAAGAAAGCTCTATTTGTGGGGAAAAAAAGGACATAAATGTAATTTGGGTACAGCATCGCAGGACCGCGCAATTGTCCGTTAAATTAACGCAGTGCCGAATCGCAAAATATAGCCTGGTCAGGAATAGGGTAAAATCTTCCGGTCTTAAAGCAGTTAAAAATACGCTCAATGAGATTTTTTTTGTCAAAGACATGTAGCTAAATACATTTTGGCCTAAATATATGACAAAAATTGAATATATTGGATATTTTTTCCCTGTCAAAGTAGAAAATGTCAATTTTTTTGCAAAATTTTCATTCTTTTTTTATTAATATCGCAAAAAATGAAAATACCACCAAAAGAAAGCTCTGTTTGTGGGAAAAAAAGGACGTAAATTTAGTTTGGGTACAGGGTTGCATGACCGCGCAATTGTCAGTTAAAGTCGCACAGTGCCAAGTTGCAAAAAGTGGCCTGGACGTAAAGCAGGAAAATCCTCCAGTGTTAAAGTGGTTAATGTCACTGGTCCCCAAAAAGTGTCACGGTAGTATCAGATTTGTCCGTCGCAATGTCGCAGTCCTAAAAATCTCTGATCGCTGCCATTACTAATAAAAAAAATTAAAAAAATAAAAAAGTCCATAAATCTATCCCATAGTTTGTAAATGCGATAACTTTTGCGCAAATCAATTATTATACGCTTTTTGGGATTTTTTTTTTTTACCAAAAACATGTAGCAGAATACAAATTGGCCTAAAATGATAAAAAAATGTCGATTTTTTAAATTTTTTTATTGGGAATGTTTTATAGCAGAAAGTAGAAAATATTGGTGTTTTTTCAAAATATTCGCTGTTTTTTTGTTTATAGCGCAAAAACGAAAAACCGCAGTGGTGATCAAATACCACCAAGAGAAAGCTCTATTTGTGGGGTAAAAAAAGGACATCATTTTATTTAGGTACAGTGTTGCAGGACCGCACAATTGTCAGTTAAAGTAACGCAGTGCCGAATCGCAAAAAATGGCCTGGTCATTAGGGGGGCAAAACCTTCCATGGCTGAAGTGGTTACTATGTTCAAATGTCATTTTCATTGTGTTTAAATCTGCAGGTTTCATACAATAATACCCGCCGATCCTTATCCTTATTCAGGCACTTCCTGATATAGGGGTGACAACACTCTGCCCTGTCTCCCAATACTTCTCTTGTGTTGTCACCCTATCATATAGGTTTCTGGTGGAGGTTACAAGTGGCCATTTTAATACACATTTCACAGACATGGTCCACTGTTGTCACCATCCAGATCCCACCTGAGAAATGCAACGCTCTCTAGTGATTGGGTTCCTTTTGTTCTGCAGTAGACCTGTGCAGAACCAAAAAATTTGTTTTGTTTTGATTCGTTATTTACATAAATTTGTTTAGTTAAATTCACTTAACTCACTTTTGGATTTCGTATTTGAGTTCGAATCTATTCTAATTTTCCAAATTCTATAGAATTGAACAAATTCGACCAAATTAGGAAAATTCAAATCTATTCGAAATTCAAATTTTGGAAGAAGGTTATATTCTTTCTTTTAAATTGTATTCTATTGTTTTTTTCTATTTTATTCTTTTCTATTCTATTCTTGTATTTTCTATTATATTCTTTTCTATTCTATTCAAATTAAAATGTATTCTATTCAGAATTCGAATTTCTGAAAATGGTTGTATTATTATATTTTTTTCTATTCTATTTTTACTACTTTGTTCTATTCTTTTAAATTTTTTCATTTTCTATTCTATGTTACTCAAATTATTTCTATTTGAATTTGAATTTATTCTATTCGAATTTAATTTATTCTATTCAAAATTAGAATTCCAGAAGATAGTTATATTCTTTCTATCCTATTCTATTGTTTTTTTTTTATTCGATTCTATTCTTTTATATTCTATTCTAAGCCATTCTTTTTTTATTTCATTTGAATTAAAATGTATTCTATTTGAAATTTGAATTACAGAAGATAGTTATATTTTTTCTATTTTTTTTTTCTATTCTATTCTTTTTTTCTTCTATTCTATTCTATTTTATTTTCTATTCTGTGTTATTTTGTTTTACACTATTCTATTCCATTCTATTCTATTCCTTTATTTTCTATTTTAGTCTTTTCTTAAAATTGAATTCGATTAAAAAACGATACGAATTTGGATTTCGTCCACATTTTTTGTTACGTAATTTCAGATTTGTTTAAATTCCTTATTATTGTAATTCGGATGCGTCCGAATTTCCAAATAACGAAAAATTTGTCTGAATTTTGATTCGGAATAAAATGAACCGCACATGTCTATTCTGCAGCTCCCACCACCTACTCTGCAGACAGTCTCATGTTTTGCCGGAGGGTGGAGCCAGATTTCCAGGCTGCATTCAGTGTTATTAAAAAATCCGAAAACTATTGGTCAACATCTATAATTGAATACTAAGCAAAACGTGAGAGGAAAAAAAGCTGGATTTTTGAGGCACAAAAGGAGGGATGATCACAATTATATAACATTCATTTTATTACATCCATAAAGCTAAAAAGATCATATACATGAAACACAAATTAGACAGTGATAAAAAATATTCCTCATAGGAATATTCTAAATACAAAAAGGTCCCTGTTTGTATAGTAGGTCTTCAAAGCCGACGCGTTTCACCACAGACTTCTTCAGGGCTTTTAGACAGACCTTACCTTACTTATCTGACCATCAACATGCGCCATAGAAAGTTCTCTCTGGGACAGACGCCGGGACCCGGGAAGACAGAACGGCGGTCTGCTGTTGTAAACACGGCAGACCGCTGTTCTGTCAGTTATCATCACAGGGCTTCTGTGTTCCTCCTATTTAGGAACACCGGTCCCTGTGTTGATCCAATCAGCCCATCCCCCTCACAGTTAGTAAGCACCCCCTAGGCTCACATTTAATCGCCCCTTTGATCGCCCCTTGGTTAACCCCTTCCATGCCAGTGTCATTATTACAGTAACAGTGCATATTTTTTAGCACTGATTACTGTAGTAATGTCACTGGTCCCCCCAAAAGTGTCAAAAATGTCAGTTAGGGGTCCGATCTGTCCGCCACAATGTCGCAGTCCCGCTAAAAATCGCATATCGCCGCCATTACTAGTAAAAAAAAATAAAATAAAAATGACACAAATCTTTCCCCTAGTTTGTAGACGCGATAATTTTTGCGCAAACCAATCAATACACTCTCATTGGGATTTTTTTTTTTTTTAACCAAAAATATGTAGCAGAATACAAATTGGCCTAAAATGATGAAAACATTTGATTTTTGATTTTTTTTTTGGGGATGTTAAATAGCAAGTAAAAAATATTTATATTTTTTATTTTTTAGAATTGTCGCCCTTTTTTGTTTATAGTGCAAAAAATAAAAATCGCACAGGTGATGAAATACCACCAAAAGAAAGCTCTATTTGTAGGAAAAAAGGACAGCAATTTATTTGGGTACAGCGTCGCACGACCGCGCAATTGTCAGTTAAAATAATGCAGTGCAGAATCGCAATAAATAGCCTGGTCATTAAGGGGGTAAAACCTTCCAGTTCAGAACTGGTTAAGGGGGTAAAACCTTCCGGTCCAGAAGTGGTTTAGGTGATCATCCTTCTGGGCCAAAACTAATGTGAAGATTTCTATATTATCTATAAAATGCTGAGAAATATTTGGTGCTATATAAATGTAAGATATAAAAAATAAGGGCTGAGTTTGTCGGCGGAATGCTCAGTCTGGGGATGCCGGGCTCACAGGATGTCTTCATCTTTTCTCGTACGCAAAAAAAAAAACCTCTTTATGATCAGCAATCTTCTCTTTGGGTAAGCAGTGGCAATCACGCAGCAAATCCACATTACAATAAGGTGATTTGGGAATCATTCGGCCTGTCTCATGGCTCACTGAGCTATGAAGAATGACTGCAGATGGAACCTTGGGTTGCTAGGCTCTTATCACAAGTGAAGCCAAGCGGAGGCTGTGATTAAGGACCCAAATTCCTCATCACAGTAAGCTTGACTCATAGCATGGGAGCCCCCCGTATAACCTAGAGAGTTTAATGTATTATTACCACTCCTGTAGTTTTCGTATTAAAACTTTCGAATTTTAGGGTACTTGCTATCACAGCCAGGATGCAGAGGGTGGATGCCCCTTATCTCAGGTGTCCTCAACAGGGTGCCTCTTTTGAATCAGCAGTCCTCATTTGAGTTCCCCTTTACATCAGGGTCCCCATCAGAGTCGCCCCTTAAGTCAACTGTCCCTATCAGAGTCCCCCTTACATCAGGTGCCTCCTTACATCAGGGTCCCAATCAGAGTCCCCCCTTACATCAACTGTCCCCATCAAAGTCCCCCTTACATCAGGTTCCTCCTTACATCTGGGTCCCCATCAGAGTGCCCCCTTACATTAGGGTCCCCATCAGAGTGCCCCTTACATAAGGATCCCCATCAGATTGCCTTCTTACATCAGATGTCTGAATCAGAGTGCCCCCTTTCATCAGGGTCCCCATCAGAGTGGCATCTTACATCAGATTCCCCCCTTATGTCCACTGTCCCCATCAGAGTGCCCCCTTACATTAGGGTTCCCATCAGAGTGCCTCCTTACACCAAGGTCCCCAGCAGAGTACCCCCTTACATTAGGGTCCCCATCAGAGTGCCCCTTACATCAGGGTCCCCATCAGAGTGCCCCCTTACTTCAGGTGTCCCCAACAGGGTGCCCCTTTTGCATCAGCAGTCCTCATTAGAGTTCCCCTTTACATCAGGGTCCCCATCAGAGTCCCCCCTTAAGTCAACTGTCCCTATCAGAGTCCCCCTTACATCAGGTGCCTCCTTACATCAGAGTCCCGATCAGAGTCCCCCCTTACATCAACTGTCCCATCAAAGTCCCCCTTACATCAGGTGCCTCCTTACATCAGGGTCCCCATCAGAGTGCCCCCTTACATTAGGGTCCCCATCAGAGTGTCCCCTTACATAAGGATCCCCATCAGATTGCCTTCTTACATCAGATGTCTGAATCAGAGTGCCCCCTTTCATCAGGGTCCCCATCAGAGTGGCATCTTACATCAGATTCCCCCCCTTATGTCAACTGTCCCCATCAGAGTGCCCCCTTACATTAGGGTCCCCATCAGAGTGCCTCCTTACACCAAGGTCCCCATCAGAGTACCCCCTTACATTAGGGTCCCCATCAGAGTGCCCCTTACATCAGGGTCCCCATCAGAGTGCCCCCTTACTTCAGGTGTCCCCAACAGGGTGCCTTCTTTGCATTAGAAGTCCTCATCAGAGTCCCCATCAGAGTTTCCTTTTACATCAGGTGCCCCCAGCAAAGTGCCCATTTACTTCAGGTGTCCCCAACAGGGTGCCTTCTTTGTATTAGCAGTCCTCATCAGAGTCCCCATCAGAGCAGTGGCATAGCGTGGGGGGTGCAAGGGGGGCCAGCCGCACCGGGCGCAACATCTGGGGGGGCGCATCCGCAGTGTCACTCTGTCTGTCTGACTCTTACATACACAGTTCACACAATGTCTGCGGCTGCCTCCATCTTTAGGCTGGGAGTTGTCCAGCGCGGGCCGCCCTATGGCTGAAAATGTCTGGTCGGGGCGGAGCTTGACTGTGCCTCACCTGTCCATTGGTGTAGGGTGGGGTGGCGTTGCAAGCCAAGCCCCGCCTATGCTGCCTCTCCTCACTGCTCAGTCAGTTTAGCAGCGAGTGAGTCAGCAGCCTGGCGCTGTCACAGAGTGGGTTTTTTTTTTTTTTTTAATCACCTGATTAGAGCCAGAGGCTCTAATAGCCTTCAAAAAAGGGTGGACCCGGGGCGCAGAGCAGTGCGCCCCGAGCCCACCCATTTTGTGGCAATAGCGAATGAAAATTCGCTATTGTCACACGGATCCTCCTCCTGGCCAATCAGGAAGTGGGTCCGAGGAGGAGGCAGGAGGACTCAAGGAGACACAGGGGACTGAGGAGAAGCCGCCACTGCAGGTAAGTCTCTCTGCATTGAAAGGGGGCACGCTGGTCTGTCTGCATTGAAAGGGGGGCACGCTGGTCTTTCTGCATTGAAAGGGGGCACGCCGGTCTGTCTGCTTTGAATGGGGGCACGCTGGTCATTCTGCATTGAATGGGGGCACGCTGGTCATTCTGCATTGAAAGGGGGCACGCTGGTCTGTCTGCATTGAAAGGGGGCACGCTGGTCTGTCTGCATTGAAAGGGGGCACGCTGGTCTCTCTGCATTGAAAGGGGGCACGCTGGTCATTCAAACTTGTATTTAGATGCATTTTACTTTAATTACATCAGTATTTTCATAACAAACAATACATGTGCTTAGGGGGTAAGGGTTTCTTTAACTAATCTAGTGGAAGAGACTCGAGTGCTAAAATCCCACGGGTTAGGGGGCGCAAATTACTTGCCTTGCCCCGGGTGCTGACAACCCACGCTACGCCACTGCATCAGAGTTCCCTTTTACATCAGGTGTCCCCATCAGAGTGCCCCTTTACTTCAGGTGTCCCAATTAGAGTGCCCCCTTACATCGGGTGTCTCCATTAGAGTGCCCACCTATATCAGGTGTCCCCATCAGAGTGCCCCCTTACATCAGGTGTCCCCATCAGAGTCCCCTTTACATAGGTATCCCCATCAGAGTGCCGTTTCCATCAGGTGTCTCCATCAGAGTGCCCCTTTACATCGGGTGTCTCCATCAGAGTGCCCCCTTACATCAAGTGTCCCAATCAGAGTCCCCCCTTACGTTAAGGTGTCCCCATCAGAGTCCCCCCTTACATCAGGTGTCCCTATCAGAGTGCCCCCCCTAAATGGATTGTCTCAATCAGAGTGCCCCCCTAATTCAGGTATCCCCATCACAGTGCCCATAATGCCCCAGTCAGAGGCTCCTTACATCAACTGTCTGCTCCTTGTCAACTGCCCCCAATTAGACTAGCTCATGGATCACTGGATGCACTGTCAGAGACCGGGGGGTGGGGTGAAGCTCAACTAAAATGGGGGGGGGGGGGAACACCTTCCCCTCCGATATCAGGCCCTGCATCACATAGAGGGATGCACCCTGTCCATCACTTGTACCCTGCCTTTCGTTTTGCCTGTGGCTGGTCCAGCACTATATACAATCAGCAGAAGGAGAGCGGCAGAGAACACGCTGCAAGAATGTTCCACAACGTCACAGCGCAAATCGCAGAGCCATGCGCATTGAGGTTTTGTGCAAAAGGGCCTGCCTGCATAAAAATTGAAAGTGTTTAGACCTGACCTCATATTATATGGTTTTGGTAAATCTAAAGGAAAAAGTCTAAGGAAAATTGTATAGTGTGTATCCAGCTTAAGGCCCTATTCACATCTAGCATTTTGTGAAAGCGCGATTCTGTACACTTTTTTGTGTATTTTTATGCGACACACACAGGGCAGCACATTCATTTCAATGGGGTGCTCTACATGGGACAAATGTGTCAAAGCAGCTCATGTAGCTTTTTGGGTGTTGAGTTTTGGGTGTTTTGACGCATTTGTTGGGTGTTTGTTGCTGCGTTTTGGGTGCCATTAACAATGAATGGCTCCACAAGCGCAACATGCATTTTTTAATATTTTGTAAACGTGCACAAAAATGTGCACTGTTGCGTACGTTCAAGGTATGCCCAGGTATGAATGGAGACTGACTCAAACATAATAAGGTGGGGGCCGCAGTTTGACCTCCTTGCCTATATATAAGTGCTGAGACAGGGCGAAACGCGTTGACATTCTTGTATCCCCACAGTGTCATAGTGCTATAGTGGAATAAGTTTACCATTGTAAGGCCTCATGGACATGGGACATTAAAAAAACGCCAGTAGCTTTGTAGTGAGTTTTTCAGCGTTTTTTTTTTAGCTTTTTTGCATTGGCATTTTTTCAGCGTTTTTTGGTGTTTTTTACCACTTTAAGACCGGAAGGATTTGCCCCTTTCCTAACCAGGCCATATTTTGCGATTCGGCACTGTGTTACTTTAACGGACAATTGCGCGGTCGTGCAACGCTGTACCCAAACGAAATTGATGTCCTTTTCCCCCTCACAAATACAGCTTTATTTTGGTGGTATTTGATCACCTGTGCGATTTTTATTTTTTGCGCTATAAACAAAAAAACAGCGACATTTTAGAAAAAAAAAGCAATATTTTTCACATTCGGCTATATAACATTCCCAAAAATAAAATTAAAAAAATCAAAATTTTTTAAAATTTTAGGCCAATTTGTTTTCTGCTACATATTTTTGGTAAAAACAAATCGCAATAAGTGTATTTTGATTGGTTTGCGCAAAATTTATCGTGTCTACTAACTACGGGAAAGATTTATGTCATTTTTATTGTTTTGTTTTTTTTACTAGTAATGGCGGCGATATGCGATTTTTAGCGGGACTGCAACATTGTGAGGGACAGATCGGACCCCTAACTGACATGTTTGACACTTTTGGGGGAACCAGTGACATTACTACATTAATCAGTGCTGAAAATATGCACTGTTACTGTAATAATGCCATTGGCAGGGAAGGGGTTAACAGTGGGTGATCAAGGGATTTTGTACATTTTTCTTATCATAATCAGGACTAAAAAAGTATTTTATTTTATTTTTTTACTTTTTTTTTTTTAAATATTAAAGAATATTTTGTATTTTAATTTTCATCGGAAGTCTCATTTTTCATGTGTAGTTGTATGTCAATTTCTGCTTTTTCGAGAGAAGTCTGAAGCTGGCAAAGCTTAGTAGCTTAAGCTTGGCATTGACTAGTGTTTAAGAAGGTGGGTCAGTACAATAGAGCCCTTTTACTTTGGCAGCAGTGGAGAAGTGATACCTTACAATGGGGGTGTGTGGAGAAATGTCCCCTTACATTGGTGATCAATGGAAGAAGGGTAGGGCCTTCTTCACAGACCATGTTGGTGGTCTGTGAAGAAAGCCCCCTTACAATAAAGGTCAGTGGAGAAGGGCCTCTTACAATGTTGGTCAGTGAAGAGGACCCCCTTACAATGGTAATCAGTAGAGATGTCCCCTTACATTGGAGACCAGTGGGAGAATGGCCTCTTACGTACATGGGTGATCAGTGGAGAAGGGCCCCCTTACATTAGTTTTCATTGTAGATGTCCCCTTACATTGGAGACCAACGGGAGAAGGGCCTCTTACATGGGTGATCAATGGAGAAGGGCCCCCATACATTAGTTTTCATTGTAGATGTCCCCTTACATTGGAGACCAACGGGAAAATGGCCTCTTACATGGGTGATCAGTGGAGAAGGACTCCTTTACATTGGTGGTCAGTTG
Source organism: Pelophylax lessonae (assembly GCF_965119305.1). NCBI lineage: Eukaryota > Metazoa > Chordata > Amphibia > Anura > Ranidae > Pelophylax > Pelophylax lessonae. The sequence continues at coordinate 23,281,420 of NC_138777.1, forward strand.
AGATGGGCCCCCTTTACATTTGTGGTCAGTGGAGAGGGCCCTTCGGTTTTCTGGGAGAAATCTAAAGTTTACAAAGCTCAGTAGCAGACACAGAGGCAGACATGCAAATGCTTCTGTTGTGCTCTCTGTTAGAGGAGGTAGGTCAGTACAAAAGAGCCCTCTTATGTTGGTAACAGTGGAGAAGTGCCACCTTACATTGGTGGTTCGTTGGAGAAATGCCCCTTTACGATGATGGTCAGTGGAGAAGTGGCACCTTACATTTGTGGTCCATGGTGAAATGTCCCCTTACTTTGGTGGTCAGTGGAGAAGTGCCACCTTACATTCGTGGTTCATTGGAGAAATGCCCCCTTATGATGATGGTTAGTGGAGTAGTGGCACCTTACTTTTGTGGTCCATGGAGAAATGTCCCCTTACGTTGGTGGTCAGTGGAGTAGTGGCACCTTACATTTGTGGTCCATGGAGAAATGTCCCCTTACGTTGGTGGTCAGTGGAGAAGTGCCACCTTACATTGGTGGTTCGTTGGAGAAATGCCCCCTTATGATGATGGTTAGTGGAGTAGTGGCACCTTACATTTGTGGTCCATGGAGAAATGTCCCTTTACGTTGGTGGTCAGTGGAGAAGGGGCCCCTTACATTGGTGTTCAGTGATCAAATGCCCCCTTACCTTGGTGGTCAGTGAAGAAATGTTTACCTAAAATGTTTGTTTGTGATAGAAACCCCTCTTTATTGGTGGAGAGCAGAGAAGTGTAAGTTTAACTTGGTGGTCAGTTGAGAGGCTCAGAATATTGAGAATCAATAGAAAAGATCCTCCTTACAATCCTAGTCTGTTGAGAAATCTGTCCCTGTACATTGGTGGTCAGTAGATACTTTATATCTCTTTTACATTTTTTGTTTGCGGAGTAGTGTCCCCTTACACTGGTGGATACTTCTCCACTGATCACCAAAGTAGAGGTAAACAGTAAGATGTAGATTGGTGAAAAGAGGAGAAGTATCCACATACAGCATATTGCTGGTCTGTGGGGAAGGGTTCCCTTACATTGGCGGTCTGTGGAGAAGTATCCCATTACAAATGTTGTCAGTGGAGAAATATCCCTTCATATACTGTAGGTGGTCAGTGAAGAAGCATCCCCTTATGTTGGTTGTCAGTGGCGAAATGTCCCCTTACATTGGTGGTCAGTGTGGAAGAATTCTCCTAACTTGTTGGTCGATGATATAAGCCCCCCGTTTATTGGTGGCTGGCAGAGAAGTGTCCTTTTTATTTGTTGATCATTTAGGAAGTATCCCAATACAATAGTGATCAGTGGAGAAAGGTCACCTTCGATTACTGGTCAGTGGAGAAATGCCCCCTTAAATAGGTGGCCAGTGAAGAAATGCCCCCCTACATTGGTGGTCTGTGCAGAAGGGCCCCCTTACATTGGTGTTTTTTTGGAGAAAGGCCCCCTTACATTGTTGGACTGCGGAGAAGGCCCTGTTTACATTGTTGGTCAATGAAGAAGGGTCCCATTACCTTGGTGGTCAGTTGGGATGCCTCCTTACATTGGTGGTCAATGAGACAATGGCCCCTTACACTGGAGGTCAGTGAAGAAGGACCCCCCTTAGATTGGTGGTCAGTTGAGAAGAGCCCTCTTAGGCTGGTTATGCATCATACAATCTTCTTGTACAATTTACCAAAATCATGTAATATGAGGTCAAAACTAAACACTTTCAAATTGTATGCGGTCAGGCAGGCCCTTGCACTACATTTTTGAAGGTAAATCTAAAGGAAATGAAATAAGATAATTGTCTAACGTATGGCCAGCTTTACACTGATGGTCAAAGGGGAAGGGGTCCCCTTGTATTGATGGTCAGAGAAAAAGAACCCTCTTTGGTGCTTTTGGAGCCTCTAATCCTGAATAAAAATACAGCCGAAAAGATGAGAACAAGAAATAGGAGATAAGAACATGTAGCGCAGTGGCTGCCTATCACTAGTCCATGTACACCGGCTGCCATAACTCTGTCTAGGGGATGTCTTTTTGATATTTATTGCTTAATGAACTTTAAACAGGAGATGGGTTAGTGCATGGGGTGCAAAACACTTTCTCTGTAATAGGAGATCACTCTTCTCTAGGCTCACACACATGGATTCTTCTGGGTACACAGGAGAATGGCCAGTACTATGAGAGCCATCTCTGTCCATAGCTACCTCTGGCAGTTACATCCCAAAGCACACAGTCACCAGAGATCACAATTTAGGGTCAGCGCTCACATGTCCCCGGACAACTGCACACCTTCCAGCTTCCTCCAGACATGACCCAGTGCGGGAGACAATCCTTTTCCCAAACCAGTTTCTTTATGGTGGAGTCCCACAGCCACCACCTCAAAAAGGTTGCTTCAGGCTCTCAGCGCTTCCATAGGCCAGAGGCCTAAAATAAAATACACAGTTTACAGGCTGCTTCAGGAGGCAGTAGCCCTAGAGGCTCTAGAACCCTCCCTGACAAAGAAAGAGCAGTCTCTCCAAGGCTATTTATTACCTCCCCACCCACCCTCTGGAAGATCCTCTTCAGGGATTGGCCAGGCCATGTTAAATATTCAGGCTAGATATTTGAATCTTCCTCCCTATGATCTGGACGCTTTGTCCAGAGGCAAGGGGAAGCAATTAAGCTAGCAGCCTTTGAAACCCTGAACAGATCAGAATATCAATCATTGCTCCCTTGACTACAGAAGGAGACAAAAAGTAAATCTGCTTGGCATTCTACACTAGGGGGGTACTACAAACCTATCTGTGTTTTTCTGGGTCACCCACTCAGAAAAACTTGAAGCCACAAAATCAACATTATATTCAGACAGTTAGCACTTTCAGTAGGAGATCAGCAATGTCCACCTAAATATTTCTCTCCATACACATTTACTTTATGTAATCTATTAGTATTAAACCCAGGCTTAGTAGATTTCATCTTGAACATTTTTTTAAAAATTCCATCCGTTTCCAGTATAAAGGCTTAATTATCATGTAAAAAGACAGGAAGTACGACCAGCTAACCCTCTTTTTTTGTTACTTTTAGAAAGGTACATTTACTTCTAAAATGCATTTTTCCCGAACAGAAAAGGTTGTCGTCCTTGCGAGTTTTAAAAGGGTGACATCAATTCACCTAACAATAAAACCGTGGAGCTGGCTTTGTAATCTTCATTGAAGGGAGAAGGTTGACTCAGGAACGTAGCGTTGCAAAACTAAAATTGGGCAAAACATTTCTAATAAAAAGACAAATTGTCCTGTAGTAAAAGGCTTGTTTGTCTGGAGCAGAAGGCAGCCCTGAGCTTCAGTCAAGGGTAACAGAGGAACCTTGTCTGCTGCTCTGCCCTAAAGGTTCAGTGTGGCCCACTAACCTCCATTTAGAGGATGCTCAGTCCCCCTCCAATGTCTGGATGTCCCACACAGGGCTGGCCTAGTTTGCGGTGATTAAACAACCCAACAAAGCCTGTGGGGGTCTCGTCTCCATGGGAAGTCTCTAATTGATTTTACAGAGTGCTCAGCTGGAAGACTGAGTGACAGGATGGGAGATGCGGGTCCATATCCTCCCCTCCCCCAATTTATTATCAGACATCCTTATTGAACTGGCCTGGCTGCCAGCAGTAGCCCCAGGCTGCCTGTAGCATTCTAAAAAGTATCCGATGCACAGTGTGGGAATGCTGGGCCAAGAGATGTCAGCACTGCGTAATGGAACAAATTATTTCGGGAGAGACTTAGGAGCATATTTATAAGCTGGTAACTTGACATTCACCAAACATTCACTGAAGCTAAATCTTACTGGTGCATGTGTTTTTAATGACAGTGTTTGATTCATCACCAGTGAATGTTGGGTGAAAGTTACTGTATAGTTCATATTCCTATCGCACACCTTCCTGGTTTGTAGGCTCGTGTGTACTGGGTGCTGAAGCGATCACCAGTTGGCAACTGGATCAGTTACAAGTAGATACATATTCGCCAGCACACCAAGGATCTTACAAAAGCAGTCCAAAAAACTTTATTCAAGATAAGATCACATCAGAAAAATATAGTGCAACGTTTCGGAGCCGCACAGGACCCCTTCGTCAGGCAAAGTTACTTTCACTCCTTTATAAATATGCTCCCTAAAGTGTATATTACTTTTTTGGTTAGAGTAGGGATTGGTTAAATTTGGACTTTTGATTCTCTTCTGAACTTCTCCTTTGGGTTTGGTATAGATTTTAACCACTTTACGTCTGCTCGCGATAATACTACTGCGGCAGAGTGGTTCGTTATCGTCTGACGACGTAGTATTAACGTCGTCAGACACTCCCCCTTCTGGGCGGCTCTTGCGCGCCGCCGGAGGCTCGCTCCCACTGTTTTCATTCACAGCGGGAGTCGGGCCAGGGGAGGAGCAGCGGCGATCGCCGCTGCTCTGCCCCGATCGCCGGGGATCTAGTGTGGAGATCCGCCCGCCTGTGTAAACACAAGCGGACGGATCTCCATAGTGACAGGGAGTGACAGATCGGACTGTTCAGCATAGCTGGACATCCGATCTGTCCATGACTCACACAGTCACCTCCCCCCCCCCACACGTCAGTAAGCACCAGGCAAACATTAACCCCTCCCTCTCCAATAAAATTAACCCCTTCCCTGCCAGTGTCATTTTTACAGTAACAGTGCATATATATAGCACTGATTACTGCAGTAATGTCACTGGTACCCCCAAAAGTGTCAAAAATGTCAGTCAAGGGTCCGATCTGTCCGCCGCAATGTCGCAGTCCCACAAAAAAAATCGCAGATCGCCGCCATTACGCGTTAAAAAAAAAACCACCAAAAATGACAGAAATCTTTCCCTTTGTTAGTAAACGCAATAACTTTTGCGCAAACCAATCAAAATACGCTTATTGCGATTTTTTTTACCAAACATGGGTAGCAGAAAACAAATTGGCCAAAAATTTTTTAAAAAATTGGTTTTTACATCTTTTTTGGGGGGAATTTCATATAAAAAATGTTAAAAATATTGTTATTTTTTCAAAATAAACGCTATTTTTTTGTTTATAGCGCAAAAAGTAAAAATCGCACAGGTGATCAAATACCACCAAAAGAAAGCTCTGTTTGTGGGAAAAAAAGGACGTAAATTTCGTTTGGGTACGGCGTCGCACGACCGCGCAATTGTCAGTTGAAGTCGCACAGCGCCGAATCGCAAAAAGTGGCCTGGACGGAAGACAGCAAAATCCTCCGGTGGTAAAGTGGTTAAGGGAGAACCACATGGGTGTAGCTTTACATTGGTAAAAAGTGGAGAAGTAGCCACATATATTGATGGTTTGTGGGGAAGGGTCCTCTTACATTGGCTGTCAGTGGAGAAGTATCCCATTACAAGTCTGGTCAGGGAAGAAGGGCCCCTTACGTTGGTGGTCAGTGATGAAATGCCCCCTTGCCTTGGTGGTTAGAGAAGCATTCTCCTAAATTGTTGGTCGTAAGAGAAGTCCCCCTTTTATTGGTGGCTAGCAGACAAGTGTCCTGTTTACTTGGTGGTCAGTTAAGAAGTATCCCACTACAATTGTGATCAGCAGAGAAAGGTCCCCTATGGGAATGAGTAGAACATAGTACCTCTAAACACTTCTTGACAAGTCCTTTATTAAAAAAATTTAAAAACCTTAAAAATGTTCCCTTCAATTAGTGGCCAGTGGAGAAATGCCCCCTAAATAGGTGGCAAGTGAAGAAGTGTTCACTTACACTTGTAGTTAGTGAGAAAATGCTCCCCTACATTGGTGGTTTTTGGAGAAGGGTCCCCTTACATTGGTGGTCAGTGGAGAAAAGTCCCTTTAGTGGGGATTAGTTAAACTTGGACTTTTTTTTCTCTTTTGGGCTTCTTCAGGTTTGGCATGGATTTTAAGAGGGAACCACATGGGTGCACCTTTACGTTGGTGAAAAGTGGAGATGTATCCACATATATTGATGGTCTGGGTGGAAGGGTCTCCTTACATTTGCTGTCAGTAGAGAAGTATCCCATTACAAGACTGGTCAGTGGAGAAATGTCCCCTGATATAGGTGGTCAGTAAAGAAGGGGCTCCTTTTAATGGTGGTCATTGGTGAAATGCCCCTTGCATTGGTGGTCAGTGAACAAGTGTTCTCTTAAATTGTTGGTCGGTGATAGAAGCCCCCATTTTTTTGGTGGCTGGCAGACAAGTGTCCTTTTTACTTGGTGGTCAGTTAACAATTATCTCACTGCAATTGTGACCAGTGGAAACAAGTCCCCTTCAATTAGTGGTCAGTGGAGAAATGCTCCCTTAAATAGGTGGCCAGTAAAGAAGCGTCCCCTTACACTTGTGGACAGTGAAGAAGTGCTCCCCTACACTGATGGCTTGTGGAGAAGGGCCCTCTTACAATGTTGGTCAGTGAAGAAAGGTGCCCTTAGTAGGGATTGGTTAAATTTGGACTTTTTTTTTCTCTTCGGGACTTCTGGTTTTGCATGGATTTTTAAGGGGGAACCCTTAATAAATGATAAGTGATAGATGGGGAGTACTCAGATTGGTCAGGTGTGGAAAGTGAGGTGGCCAAAGGATCTGTCCTGGGACCAATCCTGTTTCATTTATTCATAAACCACCTAGAGGATGGGATAACCAGCACGATACTAAGCTAAGCATGCATGCCAATATCTTCTAAACATGACGCGGTACCCTTACAAGAAGACCTGGACAAAATAATGGGGTGGGCAACTACATGGCAGATGAGGTTTAATGTTGAAAAATGTAAGGTAATGCACTTGGGTGTCAGAAATTTGAACGCAAGTTACTCGCTAGGGGGGGGAGGGACCTCTGGGTGAATCTAAGATAGAAAAGGACCTAGGGGTAGACAACAGGCTTGGCAATGGCATGCAATGCCAAGCTGCTGCAAGCAAAGCCAACAGAATACTGGCATTTATAAAAAAGGGGATTCACTCCAGAAATAAAGAGATTATTCTCCCACTCTACAAGACTCTGGTTCGGCCACATCTGGAGTATGCTGTCCAGTTCTGGGCACCGGTCCTCAGAAAGGATGTGCTGGAACTGGAGAGAGTCCAGAGAAGGGCAACAAAGATAAGATAATAAGGGGGATGGAGGACCTCAGCTATGAGGAAAGACTACAAGCATTGAACTTTTTGTCTCTGGAGAAGAGACGCTTGAGACAGGATATGATATCAATGTATAAATACCGAACTGGTGACTAGCATAGGTAACAATCTTTTCAGAGAAAGGGAATTCAAAAAGACACAGAGCCACTCACTAAAACTAGAAAAAAAGTTGTTTAACCTTAAACTACGTAAAGGGTTCAGAGTGTCAGAGTGGTAAGGATGTGGAATTCTCTTCCACAAGCAGTGGTATCAGCAGGGAGCATCAATTGTTTAAAAAAACTATTAGATGGGCCCCTTAAAGACCAAAACATAAAGGGGTATCCATTGAATGGTTAACAGCAAACACACACACACTTCATAAGTTGCACTGGATGGACTGGTGTCTGTTTTTCAACCTCACTAACTATGTAACTATGTAACATGGAGGTACCTTTACACTGGTGAAAAATGCAGAAGTATTCACATATATTGATGGTCTGCATGGAAGGGTTCCCCTACCCCTACATTGGCTGTCAGTGGAGAAGTATCCTGTTACAACTATGGTTAGTGGAGAAAGAAAAGAGCAAGAAAAAAAAAAAAAGCATCCCCCCCCCCCCAAATTCCACATCAGACTCTTATATAAGCTTGTAATCTGTCTAACCAGGAAAGGGAATGGATGAGCAAGAGTGACCCCCCCCCCCCCGACCCATACCAGCCCACATGCCCACAGCATGGGGAATGTACCTTGCAAAGGGAGAGCAAAGCACCTTCTCCCTATGTTCACGAGCAAAAGGGCCTCGTCCCCACAACCTTGGTCCAGTGGATGTGGAGGTCTGCAGAATGAGGGGCTTATAGGTATTGAAAGCTCTTTTAAAAATAACGGGGGCCCAGGTAGTAGGTAAGTAGTACATAGTACCCCAACGGGAATAAGTAAGTAGTGCATAGTACCCCTATACATTACCAAAAAATGTTAATAGTAAAAAAAAAAACAAAACACTTTTTACCTATATAAAATAATAGTCCTCTATAAAAAAAAATGTAAAAAACTAAAAATGTCTCATGATGTAAATCCAATCCATTGTCAATCACAACATCCAATGATGCAGATCCATGTCAACAACTCACCATTCATCAAAAGGAAAACCCCATCATCACGTCCAATGCTCTGTGGTGGTGTTGACCAGGGCTGCTGTTAGAAATCACGGGGCCCCATACAGCCAACCTGACAGGGCCCCCATCCAAAAGTGACTGAGGACATAGATTTATCAGTCCCTTTCTCTACAGCCTCAGCTGCACAGATTAATGAATAGAAAGCCCTCTGAGGCTCCCTGCTCATTCACAAACTGAAGTATAATAAACACAGTTTCCTATGCTTCAGTGATAAAACACAGGAGTGATTGGCACCAATTACTCACTCTGTGCATTCAGGAAAGGAAGGGGCCAGTAAATGACTTATTTACCAGCCCTTTCCCCCGCTCTCCATCCTGAAACATGACCCCGTTTGCATCCAGCAGCTGCCGGCGGGAGAAAAGAGGGGCCTGAACAGCAGATGGAAGGGTTGCATGTGCTAGATCCAATCCCTGAAAGGAGGGAGAGGAGGAGAAGCTGGCAGCACTACAGGGTGAGGTGGAAGAGGATCAATGTCTGCAATATGCTCAGCAGGCCCCCCTTTTGAACTGATGGGGCCCAGTACAGGAGGGCTGGCTGTACTGCCTTATCAGCGGCTCTGGCGCTGACCAATCAGAATCACCCTGATCTTTCCTGGAAGCCTTGGAGAAAGAAGGAGAAGAGGGGGGATTTCAAATACCGGGACAGCTATACTGGCTGCTTGGGCACTGATAGCTCATCTGAGGTATGTATAGTGAAGTGGCGGCTGGTGTATTGGGGGCGCAGGGGCGCCGCCTCCCCTATCCATGCATTCGGCCCCCTAATCTACATGGGGGGCGCCGGACGCATGGAGGTTAATGGGGCTTTTTTTTTTTTTTTAGCCATGTGACTAGAGCCAGAGGCTCTCACAGGCTAAAAAAAAGGGTGGGCTCGGGGCACAGAGCAGTGCGCCTTGAGTCCACCCACTTGTGTGACAATAGCGAATGAATATTCGCTATTGTCACACGTATCTGCCTCCTGGCCAATCAGGAAGCGGGTACTTAGACCTGTTTCCTGATTGGCCAAAAGAAGAAGCCATGCCATTGAGCATGGGGGAGGAGACGCTTCTACTGAGGGGGAAGAAGCCGAAGCTGAAGCTGCCGCCGCCTCTGTGGGTGAGTGAGCCATGGGAGGGTCCTGGGGGGTCCGGGGTCCTGGTGTGGTCCTGGTGTGTGGCCTGGTGGGGGCCGGGGGGGGAGGTGTATGGTGCAGTCCGTCTGGCGCCCCCCCCCCGGCCCATGGAGCACCAGCCGCCACTGGAATAGTGGGGACTGAAGGTAAGTTGAGAGGGGGGGGGGGTGTATGGTGTTAGTTCAATTTCTTTCTTTTTTTTTTGAAAAGGTGATCTTTCACTTTAAAGGTTATGTAGGGCAGTAAGAAGAAGGGTGGAAGAGCTGGGACAGCACAGACAATAATTAAAAACTCCCAGAAGAGGAGGGGGCTATGACATGCTAGGAGGGAGGGGGATATTCTAGAGAATTGATTCTCGGTATCATTACATTTAATGCCTTTCATTGGTCTTGATGACATCACATTTTCAGGTTTCCCGGAGTTTGGACTTACATTATATATTGTGAGTTCTCCAGTTCCAATTAACATCATACTTTTTTTTCAGTTGCACTTCTTTATGCCGTATGTAGGCTGAAAGCTTCAATGAGACGAGGGTGTCAGAAATATCTCCTATAACCTTGGCAACACCTACAAACAAGACATTAGCAATTTTCGTTTCATTCTGTATTGTGATGTCTTTAATCTCAGCGCCAACCAGTTCGCACTCTACCGCTCACGCTTTGATATCAAAAGAAAGAAAAAAAAAAACCTTTTTGATTCAGTCGAATTCATTTAATAAAAATACATTTTCAGCACTTTGGATCCTTCTCTTTCACAACCATTAAATGAAGACTTTCTGCATTCAGCCGAGTCATAATATTGTTCAGAAGTGACGCGGCGCCCATTCTGAGTCGCGCTGGGGGCACATTGTACAGAGATGGGGGCCCAGCCACAGCAGAGTGTACAGACCATAATATTCTGTCATCGCTGGCTCATCCACACGTCGAGATCACATGCTGCTGAACAGAATTTTACAAAATGTTCTTTTTCATTTGTCGTTATATGAAAAAATATAAATCCTCAATAAGAGGCTTCTAAATGTCCTCATTACAGGCTTCCATGTCCGCACCAGATATTTGTTGAAGCCGATATTTTTTGTATTCCGTATTTATAAAAACACTTATTGAACATTATATTACTAGAGGGGACCTTTATACCACGGAATTTTAAAATTCCAGAATGATCGGCTGCAAAGCTTCCAAGTGTGGAACGTGTGAATGAGGGACACAGATGGGGACAGTGCGCAGGTAAAGTGGCCATGGTTCAAATATGCTGAATGACCCCAGACACATTGTCCTCCTTCAAACACTGCCCCCCCCCCCCCCAGTACTCATTGCTCCCCTCCCTGCCTACAGTGCCCCCCTCGCTGCACACAATTCCCTATTTTTCTCCAGTACACATTGCCCCCTTACCTGTCCACATTGCTCCCCTCCTTGTACACATTGCTTCCCAGACGCATTGCCCCCCCCTCCCCCTGCACACTCTACCCCTCTGTACACGTTTCCTGCCCTGTACATATTTCCCCCTCCCCACACACACTGCCCCCCATACCAATTGCCCCCATGCACAGTGCCCCTCTCTGCACACAGCTCCCTATTTTTTTCCAGTAAACATTGCACCCCCCCCCACCCAAATCTGTGTGCGTTGCCCGACTCCTTGCACACACTGTTTCTTAGACACATTGCCCCCCTGCACACTCTACCCCTCTGTACACGTTTCCTGCCCTGTACATATTTCCCCCTCCCCACACACACTGCCCCCCATACCAATTGCCCCCATGCACAGTGCCCCCTCTCTGCACACAGCTCCCTATTTTTCTCCAGTAAACATTGCACCCCCCCCCCCACCCAAATCTGTGTGCGTTGCCCGATTCCTTGCACACACTGTTTCTTAGACACATCGCCCTCCTGCACACTCTGCCCCTCTGTACACGTTGCCTGCCCTGTACATATTGCCTCTTTCCTACACACACTGCCCCCATAACAACTGCCCCCATGTACAGTGCCCTCCTCTCTGCACAAAATGCCCTCCTTTCCATATGTAGCACCCTCCTAATTAGGTGCTAGAGAGAGTATAGTTTTTGAATCCTGTCTGCTAACCAGAGGGATTTCAGGTAAATCTATATTGTTCTCTGCCTACCAGAGAGCAAGATCTGTTAGTGAGGACTGCTCAATGTGCTCAGGTGCAACTCAGTCTGTCTGCAGACTGTTTCACACTAGTCCAATAGGGAGGCATGTTGGACAGTGGGAGGAAACCTGATGAATGAGTGCACAGGCAATTAATACAGCCCTGGTGATTTGTCGGAGGAAGGTGCCTCTGTGCATGCTGGGATACTGTATAAAAGCAAGGAGCACATGTGCTCGGGGTCTTTCTCCTGGATAGCGAAGTCCCAGGGGGAAGGGGAGGCTGCTTCTTCTTGTATAGAGGTGCCATGCGGCCTCAGGTTGTTGACCTGAGGGCCTAAAGAGCTAGAGAAGAACTGAACCCGGAGGTCCTGTGGAGCTGATTGAGAGGGGAGACACTAAAGGATCTGAATTTGCAGTACAGTGAGTACAGATCTGGGTCAAAGGGCCTGACCTGAGGGGGGGGGGGGGCACCCCTGCAGCTAGAAGAGTCAGTGGATGGGTGTCGGTAAAGGGGATGCTAGAGAGTATCCTGAAGAGAATGTAGATCACCAAGTCTATTGCTGGAGAAAGAGCAAGGAGACTTAGCCCTTTCCATACATGTGGCAGTATGGTTTAAGCAGTGAGATGGCTTCCACAAGCAACCTGGTGAGGCCAACTGAGAGTTGTCCTTATCCATTGTGAATAGCTCCAGTTGGAGTATCCCTCTATTCTCTTCTCCCATCCAAGTTCCACAATAAATACTAAAAACCAATACCCCTGAATTGTTTATTGAGTAACGAGCTGTTGCAGTACCATTCATGCAGGTTGGGCAGTGTTATGGCAGCAGCGAAGGGGTTACTGCACCACGCGGGAGAGAGCACCCCAAAGAGATCTTTCTTTCAGGAGGAGCCAATGCCAGATAGTCAGCTAGTCTGGATGGAGTCGCCATCCGCGGGCCGCCAATCCAAATGGAGGAAGGAAGCTGAGACGTCAGTTCCACCATCAGGTGTAGCTGAGGAGCAGACACGTGTATGGAGGAGCAAGATGGCAGATGCTGAAGTGAGCCGGAGCGCAGGAGCTATCCCACATGTTGGTAGAGAACCTGTGGAGTGGACTGAGTTGCCGGATTCGACCCTGTAGGACACTGGGGTTCGATTAGTGCCCAAAGGAAGTCTGGCCTTGTGCAGCAGAGGGGACACGGAGCATCTAGGACTAGCATGTAGCAGATGCCTGAATGTGTCCATGCAGCTGCATGCATGGGGTCAGTGTGGGAAACATGTTGTTGCAGATAGATTGGAGTGATTGTCAGCCCAGAAGACTGTATGTGAAGTGGGAGGCAGGAACCACTCGTGAACTGCTGACACCTGGAGTGGCTATTCCTGTTGGTAGAGGACGGAGGGTGCCCAAAGTACCGCTGGGGCTGGGACCAGTGATGCAAACCGGCACTACCATCTGCAAAACCAGAGAGAGAGAGAGAGAGAGAGGGGATGAGAGAGGGGGGGATGAGAGAGAGAGAGAGGGGGGATGAGAGAGGGGGGGATGAGAGAGAGAGAGGGGGGATGAGAGAGAGGAGGGGTGATAGAGAGGGGGTGAGTGAGAGAGAGGGGGGTGAGAGAGGCGGCTCTTGCAACCAGTGGCCAATAGAGTCTCAGGTGGAGGGGGGGGCAGCTTTTTTGCTGCCCCCCTGCAAAGTGCCGCCCTAGGCCAGTCACTTCACTGGGTAAATGTAAGGCCGGGTTCACATATTTGTGGCCGCGGTTTCCAGCCTGGGGTCTGGAGCGTTTCTGTTCACTAGTTCAGGTGTGATTCAGGTCCGAATTTTTGCCTGAATTTGCACCTGAACTGGACCCAAAAACCCACAGGACCCTTTTGGAATCCGGACCGCGGCCATCCCAGACATGTGTGAACCGGCATCGAACTTCGCACATTTGTGAACCCAACCTTAGGGGTTACAACCACTTTAACGAACGAACGAATCCAAAACTAAACAAGATTTTTCTGTCACGCACATCTGTAACTGCGGGTACACTGCGCCGCGGCCAAAGCACAGCGGGGTCAGCCTGAAAGCGCCCTAAATCCTTATCAGAACCTTGAATTAGGTCCAGGAAAACGTCTTTTCCAGAACAGAGTATGAGTTCTTGTTGAGTCAGATTCCTGAACCACCCTGCTAATTTATTCCAAAATCTCCTAATCTCCCGACACTCATATATCATACTCTGCCATGTCTTCAGATCCTATAAATCTTTTCTCTTTTATAATCTGTTCAGCAGCGTCCAAAAAAAAAAAAAAGAAATGTACGTCCAGCCAAAACTTTTTTCTTTTACTTTTGGGTGGAGTCGGGAAGGATTTTAACCCCTGTCTAGCTTTTCCTGCTGTCTGGGGCTCCATTAGAGAGATATCCAATTGATTATGGTTTCATTAACCACTTCTGGACCGGAAGGATTTGCCCCCTTAATGACCAGGCCCTATTTTGCGATCCGGCACTGCGTTATTTTAACGGACAATTGCACGGTCGTTCTACGCTGTACCCAAACAAAATTTACGTCCTTTTTTTCCCACAAATAGAGCTTTCTCTTGGTGGTATTTGATCACCTGTGCGATTTTAATTTTTTGCGTTATAAATAAAAAAACAGTGACAATTTTGAAAAAAAAAAAACAATATTTTTCACATTCTGCTATATAACATTCCCAGAAAAAAAATTAAAAAATCAAATTTTTTTAACATTTTAGGCCAATTTGTTTTCTGCTACATATTTTTGGTAAAAAAAAATCCCAATAAGCGTATTTTGATTGGTTTGCGCAAAAGTTATCGCGTCTACTAACTACGGGATAGATTTTTGTCTTTTTTTATTGTTGTTTTTTTTTATACTAGTAATGGTGGCGATCTGCTATTTTTTGCGGGACTGCGACATTGCGGCGGACAGATCGGACCCCTAACTGACGTTTTTGACACTTTTGGGGGTACCAGTGACATTACTACAGTAATAAGTGCTAATTACTACACTGTTACTGTAATAATAACACTGGCAGGGAAGGGGTTTACAGTATAGGTGATCAAGGGGGTAAATGTGACCCTAGGGGAGGGATTCTAATTGCGGGGGGGTTGGGCTTCTGAAATGACCATAGAAACATGCGATCCTATATAGAAGGATCACATGGGCTCTGTGATCATTTCAGAGAGAAAAACGGTCGGCTGTGTTTACAACAGCTGACCATTCTTCTCTCTCACAGGGGAGCGATCACGGGGGTCAGGCAGCAATCGGAGCCACCTGACACACGCCCCGGCTTCCCCGCTGACAATCGCGCTTGCCCCCTAGCTCCTCTCAGGCAGCGACGTAGTTTTGCCTGCCCGAGCCACCCTGCTGCAGTAAAAATGCGGCAGGTGGTCGGGAATTGCTTAAGCACAGGGCCAGCGCTTGACTATTTTGTGCCCTAGGCAAGACCAACTACCTGCACCCCCCCAAAAAAAATAAAACTTAAACATTTTTAAAAACAGTAGAACATATTAAAACAGCCTGTAGCTCAGGTGACATGGTCCTGCTTTGTATCACCTGATATCCGGGGTATATGGAGTGTGGTGGTGTGCCGAACTGGAATTGGGATCACAGAAACCTTGGTCTCTTAATGTGGATCCCCGATATCAGCTCTCACATTCTGGGCCTTCCTCTTTGAGGTTCTTCCAGTCTGGGAGGCTCTGTGTTACTACCTGCAGGGGAGGACTGGCCCAGGGGGGCAATTGCCCCCCGTTCTGCTCTGATGCCCCGTAAAAAGGCTGCACTGCTTCTGCCACAGACATGCCTAAAGGATTCCTGGTGAAGAGAAGCAAAAAGTCCCTGACCTACTGAGGGCGGGAGGAAAACAAGGAAAAAGCGCAGCTCCCTCCCCCCCCCCCCCCCCAGCATGGATGGTGTAAGCTGTGTCTGAGCAGAGGCTGGTTCAATGCTCCACTGGAGACTCTTCTCCCCTAGCCAGCCCTGACCGAGCTGTCCTAGCTCCCCCCAACTGCCCCCTGCTGGCCAGGTGGGGAACCTGGATTTTATCAGAAGAGAGTACCTGGAGCGAAGCTTCAGCCTGCAATGGGTCGGGAGGAGGCCAGGAAGAGAGAGAGTGGGAGGGGGCAGAGGCGCTGCACCATGGGCCTCTGGTTTGTACTTGCCCCCTGGGCCAAAAGTTGCCAGTCAGCCCCTGACAACCTAGTACCCTGCCAAGACACAATGCACTATGGACCATTGGTGCTAATGTCACCATCCTGACTACATCATCTGCAGAGCAACATCTGGGCTTTCCAGACCTGGTGGAGGAGGATAGCATCATCCAGGCCAGGGGGTTGAGCACCACCCCAGTGCCAGTGGGGTCAAGCTCTGTCAAGAGCCTCCATCTGGGGTGCCATCCATGGACACAACTGCGCGAAACTAAGTAGGGGTACGTCGGTCATGGGAGTGGTGTTGCGGAGCAAGCACGAGCTGCTGGCGGCGCGCTCCCAACCCCACTAGGCAGGGGGAATGCTGATCCACAGGACCGGTGGCCGCAATTGCCACTGGGGGCAACCGCGATCGCTCCCTGCTGAGAGAGAAGGACGGTCTGCTGTTGTAAACACAGCTGACCGCTCTTCTCTCTGAAATGATCACAGAGCGCCTGTGATGCTTCTATATAGGATCACATGTCTCTATAATCATTTCACAAGTCCCTCCCCCCACAATTAGAAAACACCCCCCTAGGTTCACATTTAACCCTTTGATCGCCCCTGGGTTAACCCTTTGCCTGCCAGTGTCATTATTACAGTAACAGTGCATATTTTTAGGACTTACATTACTGTAGTAATGTTACTGGTCCCCCCAAAAGTGTTGAAAATGTCAGTTGGGGGTTCGATCTGTCCGCCGCAATGTCGCATTCCCACTATAAATCGCAGATCGCCGCCATTACTAGTAAAAAATAAATAAATAAATAAAAATTACATAAATCTTTTCCCTAGTTTGTAGGCGCAATAACGTTTGCGCAAACCAATCAAAATACGCTTATTGCAATTTTATTTTTAATTTTTTTTACCAAAAATATGTGGCAGAATATAAATTGGCCCAAAATGATGAAAAACCTTGATTTTTAATTTTATTTTTTATTGGGAATGTTATATAGCAGAATGTGAAAAATATAGTTTTTTTTTCAGAATTGTCGCTCTTTTTTTGTTTATAGCGCAAAAAATAAAAATCGCACAGGTGATCAAATGCCACCAAAAGAAAGCTCTATTTGTGGGAAAAAAAGGATATCCATTTTATTTGGGTAGACCGTCGCACGACCGCAAAATTTTCCATTAAATTAATGCAGTGCCAAATCTCAAAAAATTGCCTGGTCATTAAGGGAGCAAATCCTTCCGGTCCAGAAATTGTCATTTAGTGTTCACCACTATGTGCTCCGAACATCTACATACATTAGTGATAATCCCCTCCTCCGATGTGCCCTCACCTGGGGGAAAAGACCAACCAATGGTCTATATGCGCTTTTGTAACTCCCTGTGGATCTGTTTTATACTGTTTTACTCCTTTTGAGTTTAGAATCCTCCTTCCCTTACACTTATCTCCATACACCCAAATCATAAGGAGAGAAAGCTGGATATAGCCAATAGCTCCCAATGCTGTCTCAGCCAATGATAAGAGGTAGTCCCAGGATAGCCAAGGCTCTAATGCACATTGCTGGATTTAGAGGGGGCTGAGGTGATTATTAGTGGGGGCTGTGGGGGGGGGGGCTGGGGAGCAGCACACAAGGTTTTTTACATTCATGCATAGAATAGTGGGTGGATGTATGTGTTTCTGGTGTAGGGGTACCCCTGGAAGGTGTCTGAAAGTACCTGGTGCCTAATTGTCTACCTTGGCTGACTTACGTTGGGGCCCTTCTGTAGGTGGTGCACATGGAGCTGTCCATGTGGTGGTCCACATGGAGCTGTCTAGTGGGCTGCTAAACAAGGTCTCCTGCATTAACTGTGTTGAGATAAGCATAGATTTTCAGCTCACCCCTCCTGGTACACAGTCATCCAAGCCATATCACTTGGTGGTCTGCAGTCTTTCAAAGTCAGGACCCAGAAAGCTCAGTCTTTCTGCACAGATCCCCACAAAGCCCACCAGTCTCAGCAGCTCTGCTGTGTGCACCCAGTCCCATTATAATTTGCTGATTGCCGCCTATTACTAGTATAAAAACAAAAATAATCGAGTATGTATAGTTTGTAGGCTATATAACTTTCACGCAAACCAATCAATATACATTTATTGGAATTTTTTAATCCAAGACATGTAGCAGAATACATTTTAGGCAAAATTTATGAAGACATTTTTTTTATTCTTGTTATTTTAGTATTATTATTATTTATTATATTATTATTATTATTATATTATTTTTATAAATGATTGGATATGTTTTATAGCAGAAAGTAAAAAATATTGGGGTTTTTTCCCCCAAAATGTTCGGCCTTTTTTTGTTTATATTTCAAAAAATTAAAAAAACTCAGATGTGATTAAATACCACCGAAAGAAATGTATATTTGTGTGAAAAAAAAAAAAAGAATATAAATTTCATTTGGGTACAGCATTGAATGGCCGCGCAATTACCAGTTTAAAAGCGCAGTGCTAAATAGCAAAAAATGGCCTGGTCATGATAGGGGTAAAACCTTCCGGAGGTCAAGGAGTTGAAAAAAATATATAAAAAAACAAACAATGCTAATAAAATGCAGCACAAACTCATAAAACATAACCAAAACGCACCGCAAACGCATTACAAATGTATGTAAACACGCAGGTGGAACCGCACACTGAACGCAGGCATTGTGGTGTCTCAACCCTTAGGGCCACCATATGCGGTCCAGTGTCTTTTTTTCTCCGTCAAAAACGCATGGAAAGTAGGTTATATGGTTTTTAAAGGCATAGTTCACACCAGTGTGTTCTAGAAAAAAAAGTTGAAAAAGCGGCATTTTTTTTGCACTGAACTGTACTGGAACGCAGTAAAACGCATCGAAAACGCACTTAAATTCACCAACCACGCACTGTGACACACATGTCCTTATTTAACCACTTGAAACCGGGCCATAGCTAAATGACGGCTACAGCGCGGTTGGCTTATTCTTGTGCGCCCTCTTCGGTGCACACACGGAAGTGTCCGTGCACGCCCCTGTGCACAGGACCCGTAGCATCACGTATCATGGTAAAGGGCCAATGACAGCAGCCCTTTACCACGTGATCGCTCCGTTATCAGTTGTCAACAAACTGGCACACATCTGGTTCAGTTCTCTCCTCACACGCTGTACACAGCGATCCGTACAGCGTGAAAGGAGAGGAGAGAGACGGCAGCACCGCTCATCCCCTGCCTCATCCATGCCTCAATCATACCTCAGTCATGCTTCTATCATGCCCATCCATGCCACAATCATACCTCAGTCATGCCTCTATCATGCTCACCCATGCCTCAATCATGCCCATTCATCAATGCCTCAATCATGCCCATTCATGCCTCAATCATACCCATCCATGCCTCAGTCATACCTCAGTCATGCCCATCCATGCCTCAGTCATACCTCAGTTATGCCCATCCATGCCTCAATCATGCCCATTCATGCCTCAATCATGCCCATCCATGCCTCAATCATGCCAATCCGTGCTTAAGTCATGCCTATCTCTGCCTCAATCATGCCTAATCTATGTCCATCCGTGCCACATCCATGCCCACCCATGCCTCATCTGTGCCCACCCATGCCACCTCAGTGCTCACCCATGGCCCATCCATGACACCTCAGTGCTCATCCGTGGCTCATCCATGCCACATCAGTTCTCATTTGTGCCACATCCATGCCACATCAGTGCTTATCCATGCCACATTAGTGCTCATCCGTGCCAAATCCATGCCATGTCATTGCTCATCCGTGCCACATCAGTGCTCATCCATGCCACATTCATGCCATGTCAGTGCTCATCCATGCCATATAAGTGTTTATCCATGCCACATCAGTGCTCATCTGTGCCACATCCACGCCATGTCAGTGCTCATTCATGCCACATCAGTGCTCATCCGTGCCACATCCATGCCATGTCAATGCTCATCCAGGCCATATTAGTGCTCATCCGTGCCACATCAGTGCTCATCCGTGCCACATCCATGCCATGTCAATGCTCATCCAGGCCATATTAGTGCTCATCCGTGCCACATCCATGCCACATCAGTGCTCATCTGTGCCAAATCCATGCCATGTCATTGCTCATCCGTGCCACATCAGTGCTCATCCATGCCACATTCATGCCATGTCAGTGCTCATCCATGCCATATAAGTGTTCATCCATGCCACATCAGTGCTCATCTGTGCCACATCCACGCCATGTCAGTGCTCATTCATGCCACATCAGTGCTCATCCGTGCCACATCCATGCCATGTCAATGCTCATCCAGGCCATATTAGTGCTCATCCGTGCCACATCCATGCCACATCAGTGCTCATCTGTGCCACATCCATGCCGTGTCAGTACTCATCCATGCCATATTAATGCTCATCCGTGCCACATCCATGCCGTGTCAGTGCTCATCCGTGCCACATCCATGCCGTGTCAGTGCTCATCAATGCCACATCGGTGCTCATTCGTGTCACATCAGTGCTCATCTGTGCCACATCCATGCCATATCAGTGCTCATCCATCTGGCTTGTTAGTGTCTCAAGAAATGAGATAGGCCGTCGGTACATCAGGTGTCAATTTTCAATGATTGGCACCATAGCTTGTAGACTCTATGGCCCCTTTCACACAGGTGGACCGTTCAGATCCGCCTGTCAGTTTTTTTGGCGGTTCTGAATGGATGCCCCATGCATCTCTATGGGGCTGCGGATGTTAGCGGAGACATGTCCGCTGACATCCGATCCGTCAAATCTGGACGGATGGAAACCCTATTTTCCATCCGTCCAGCGGATCGGATGGGATCAGATGAGAACGGACCGACGGTCCGTTCCCATCAGATTCCCCCATAGAGGAAAGCGGGGATCTGACAGCTCCGTCTCTGCACACAGAGCAGAGACAGAGCTGCCATCTGCCTGCTCAGCGGGGGATCGGGGAATCGATCCCCCGCTGAGAAAAGCTGAGTCCGCCGACAGACTCCAAGTGTGAAAGGGGCCAAACCTTCACAAAGACCAAAACATTTATAATTTTTTTGGGGTTATTTTTTAACAAAGATATGTAGAAGTATAACTTTTGGCCAAAGTTTATGAAGAAAAATTACTAAATTTGCAAAATTTTAAAACCGAATTGAAGAAAAATACATTTTTGTTACAAAATTTTTAGTTTTTTTTTCATTTATAG
Source organism: Pelophylax lessonae (assembly GCF_965119305.1). NCBI lineage: Eukaryota > Metazoa > Chordata > Amphibia > Anura > Ranidae > Pelophylax > Pelophylax lessonae. The sequence goes on from NC_138777.1 coordinate 23,302,155, forward strand.
CGCAAAAAGAAAAAACCCAATGATGATTAAATGCCACCAGAGATGTATAGTAACTAAGTAGAACTACTTCACTACTGTACTTAAGTACCGAAAGGCGGTATCTGTACTTTCCTGGAGTAGAATTTTTTTCTCCTACTTCCACTTTTACTTCACTACATTTTTTCGATGATTTCAATACTTCTACTCCGATATTTTTTTTTTGTGCTGCATAGTTACTCGTTACAATTATAAAAATTACCACTGCCAGAACAGTAGATGGCAGGTTTCATGAAGCTCAAAACATGTGTATTATCAGCGCATACGAAAATAAATGCTACTGTATGTATAAATAAAAGCTGCATTTGAAATAATAAAAAACAATATGATGTTCAAACTTTTGACTTCTTTCTTTAATAACTACATAACACAGTACTTGTACTTTTACTTTCAGTACTTGAGTAGCAATTTTTTTTTCAAAACTACTGGTACTTTTACTTTCAGTACTTGAGTAGCAACATTTTTAAAAAAAACTACTTGCAATACTTAAGTACAAAAAATGTTGAATACTTTAGTACTTCTACTCAAGTCACTTTTTGATCGAGCACTTCCACTTCTACTCAAGTCACTTTTTGATCAAGCAAGTATGGGTTTCGAGTACTTTATACAACTCTGAATACCACCAAAAGAAAGCTATGTTTGTGTGAAAAAAAGGACGAAAAGTTCATATGGGTACAATGTTGCATGACTGAGTAATTGTCATTCAAAAAATGAGAGCACTGAAAGCTGAAAATTGGTCTGGTTAGGAAGGGGGTTTAAATGCCCAGTGGGTAAGTGATTAAAGAGTTCCGTCCGCCATGAAAAAAATGAAAAGTCGGCAGCTACAAATACTGTAGCTGATGATTTTTAAATATTAGAACTTACCTGTCCAGGGAGCCCGTGATGTCGGCATGTGAAGCAGATTTTCGTATCGGCTCTCGGGTGCTTTCGCCGCAATTCAGGGTAAAGAAACCCTTTCAACTTCACAGCTGGTTCCCTACCATGCATGCTCAAACCACGTTGCGATTTGTAATTGGCTCCATGGCGAAGGAAAAAGGAAGGGGCGAACTTCAGAGGGACGGCGCCGCGGTGCTGTCTCCCGGAAGTGGGGAAGGGTATCTATCAAAAACAGGTCCCCATTCCCCCCTCCCCCCTGAAAGGTGCCAAATGTAGCACCGGAGTGGGGGGGGGGGGGGGGGAGCATATAAGCCGAAAGCAGAAGTTCCACTTTTGGGTGGAACTCCACTTTAACCACTTGCCGACCGCTCACAGTATATTTACTGCGGCAGTCAGCCTCTCCTGGGCAAACCGGCGTAGTACTACGTGGCTACGTGGCTCGCCCAGGAGCCTGTAGGGGGCGAGCGCGCATCGCCGGGGGCGTGCTCCCGCCCGCCCCCGCTCGTTCACGGCCTTCACCGCGTGTGTGACTGGCGTCTCCGATATCCGCCGGCCACTCGCGATCTCCCGGTGGAGAGGGAGAAAGGCAGGCGGCTGATGTAAACACAGCCGTCTGTCATTCTCCCTGGTGTAACTGCAGAGATCATACGATCCTGCTGTGTAGGATCGTATGTCTCTGTTGTTACATCACAGGCCACGCCCCCTGACAGTTAGAATCACGCCCCTAGGGATACATTTAACCCACTGATCACCAATAAAGTTAACCCCTTCCCTGCCAGTGTCATTTTTACAGTAACAGTGCATATGTATAGCACTGATTACTGTAGTAATGTCACTGGTCCCCCCAAAAGTGTCAAAAATGTCAGTCAAGGGTCCGATCTGTCCGCTGCAATGTTGCAGTCCCGCAAAAAAAAAAATCGCAGATCGCCGCCATTACCAGTTAAAAAAAAAAACAATAAAAATGACATAAATCTTTCCCGTAGTTAGTAAACGCAATAACTTTTGCGCAAACCAATCAAAATACGCTTATTGCGATTTTTTTTTACCAAAAATATGTAGCAGAAAAAAAATTGGCCTAAAATGTTAAAAAATTTTGATTTTTACATTTTTTGGGGGGGAATTTCATATAAAAAAATGTGAAAAATATTGTTATTTTTTAAAAATTGTCGCTCTTTTTTTGTTTATAGCGCAAAATAAAAATCGCACAGGTGATTAAATATGACCAAAAGAAAGCTCTATTTGTGGGAAAAAAAGGACGTCAAATTCATTTAGGTACAGCGTCGCACGACCGCGCAATTTAACGTTAAAGTCACGCAGTGCCGAATCGCAAAATAGGCCCTGGTCTTTGAGCAGCCAAATCCTCCGGGGCTTAAGTGGTTAAGGTGAAGGGGAAAAAAAGGAGAACAAATGCACCAGAACGCATCAAAAACGCACCAGAACGCATCAAAAACTGCACATGCAAAAAGACATCCGGAGCGCGTCCGGACTGCATTTCTATGGTGTGAACTGGCCCTAAGGCTGGGTTCACACTGGTGTGTGGGAAAACACTGCATGTGATTCGCACAGGAATCGCACCGCATTCATGTGCACATCAAATGGGATATCTGTGCGGAGTGATTTCAGCCATACATTTTATGTGGCTGAAATCGCATCCCATCTGCATAAAAATGGCACAGGACCCTTTTGTCTCCCGCCCCTGAATTGCATCACATGGGTTTTCTGGCAGTCCCACTGCGTTTTGCCATCTGTTCCGGGGTGTCGTTAAGATCACATTGACACCCGCAGCAGATCGCATGGACGCCGTGCGATTGCTTAGAGTGAGATGCAATGTTGGGAATCGCATGGCATCATTGTAAACTGAGGCTTATGCGGCGCGGTGCTGATCTACACCCGGCGCAGAGCGAGTTAATAAGCGTTTCCCAGCCGCTGAGTTATTGTTTAAAGAGGGATTCTGGCACAGAGAATGCGCTGAGCCGGCTCCCCGCCGGGGCTCCGCTCTCCGGCCACCTCCGAGATCTTCTTTGTGAAGCTCTTGAGATTGTTTAGAAAATGGCTTTGGGGTCGACATTGTAGATGAAAGTTGATGTTGTCATGGGAACCAGGCAGGAAAAATAAAAAGCGCGAGGCGGAGGGAGAGTTTGGCAGGACCACAAAAAAAAACTCGCCCTTTTCTCTCCGATGGCTGCAGGTGATTGCGCACCTCGCCTCCTTCTTTGCGAAGACAGAGGATGGCAAAATCGCATTGTCTATGGTACTTTGCGTACACGGGTGACGCTACTTGGGTAAATGTAGGCAAGGCGATAGTACATAGACTGAGCTCCTACTGCGACATTAAGTTGGCCATACACTTTAAAATCTGATTGTACAATCTCCGTTAGGCCCCTCTCACACTTGTGCAACCTGAAAGTCGCTCGATTTTGCCGCCACTTTTACACGACTTGAGGCAATGCCTGTGTAATCTAGAGGTCTATGGACCTCAAATTTGCACCAAAGTCAGACCAAAGTAGTGCAGGGACTACTTTGAAGTCGCTGCGACTTGAGGTTGCACAGATATGAACGATACTCTTTGGAAATCAGGTGGTACAACTTGTCATGCGACTTTGCAGTTCCAAGTCACAGGACAATTTGCACAAGTGTGGAAGGGGCCCTAGGCCCTTGTCACACATGTGCGACCTGAAAGTTGTGTGACTTTGTCGCGATTTTGACGCGACTTGAATCAACCCTTGTGTAATCTAGAGGTCTATGGACCTCAAATCGCACCAAAGTCAGCCTTAGGCCCTTGTCACACTTGTGCGACCTAAAAGTTGCATTACTTTGTTGCGATTTTGACTCGACTTGAAGCAATGTCTGTGTAATCTTGAGGTCTATGAACCTCAAAACGCATCAAAGTCAGACCAAAGTAGTGCAGAGACTACTTTGAAGTCACTACGACCTGAAGTCCCACAGATATGAATGATACTCCTTGGAAACATGGGGTACAACTTGTCATACGACAGTCCCAAGTCGCTAGACAAGTCGCCCAAGTGTGAAAGTGGTCTAAGGCCCTTATTGTGCGACCTGAAAGTTGCGTGATTTTGTTGTGATTTTTTTGGACACGACTTTGGTGCGACTTGAAGCAATGGCTAATCTTGAGGTCTATGGACCACAAGTCGCATCAAAGTCGGACCAAAGTAGTGCAGGGACTACTTTGAAGTTGTACAGAAACGAACGGTACTCATTGGAAATCACGAAGTATAATTTGTCATGCGACTTTGCAGTCCCAATGCGCAGGACAAGTCGCACAAGTGTGAAAGGGGCCTAAGATCTACTAAAAACCAGCTAGTTCATGGGTATTTCTGATTGGTGACAGATCTAATGGACTGTTAGGATAGTCCTTAGGCCCCTTTCACACTTGTGCGACTTGTCCTGCGACTTGGGACTGCAAAGTCACATGACAGGTAGTACCCCATGATTTCCAATGAGTACCATTCATATCTGTGTGACTTCAAGTCGCTGTGACTCAAGAGTAGCCCCTGCTCTGCTTTGGTCCGACTTTAATGCGACTCGAGGTCCAAAGACCGTCAGGATTACACAGGCATTGCTTCAAATCGCGTCAAAATCACAGCAAAGTTGCGTCAAGACTTTTCAGGTCGCACAAGTGTGAAAGAGGCCCTAAATAGTTTTGGTAGATCTAAGGCCCCGTTGAGATATCGCGTTCCGGGAACAAGCTTGCGATTTATGCGTGTCGCATATAAGCCGGCTCATTGACTACAGTGGGCTGCCCTGTCTGCGTTTGCTGCCCAAATGAAGCTCCTGCCCCGTTTTGGGCGACAAGCTTAGCGCAATTTTTAAATGCACGTTTTGCCACAATTGCCTATTGTGCGAAAATCCCGGCATAAACGCAGGCCGGTTGGGTGCCGTTATTCACACGCACATTACGATCTGATTGCACAATCTCCAACCAACCAATGAAGTGCGAGGTCCTGCCTGATATAAATTGATTTGATAGTTAACTGGTTCCCGACCACCCACCCGTCCGCCGCCAATTTACTGCGGCAGTGCGGCTCTCCTGCACGAAACGACGTAAACCTACGTCGGTCCCGCGCCTGCAGCTAGGGGGGCAAGCGAGCGTCGCCGCCACGCTCCTGCCCCTACTCAGCAGCGGGGAAGCCGATGCACGGGGCAGGCGGCTCTGATTGCCGCCTGACACCCGTGATCGCTCCCCGCTGAGAGAGAAGAACAGTCAGCTGTTGTAAACAGAGCCGTCCGTCCTTCTCCCTTTGGATGATCACAGAGACCATGTGATCCTTCTATATAGGATCGCATGTCTCTGTGATCATCTCACTAGCCACGCCCCCCCACCGTTAGAATTCCTCCCCTAGGGTCACATTTAACCCCTTGATCACCAGCAATGTTAACCTCTTCCCTGCCAGTGTCATTATTACAGTAACAGTGCATATTTTTAGCACTGATTACTGTAGTAGTGTCACTGGTCCCCCCAAAAGTGTCAAAAATGTCAGTTAGGGGTCCAATCTGTCCATCGCAATGTTGCAGTCCCGCAAAAAATCGCAGATCGCCGCCATTACTAGTAAAAAAAAAAAAAAAACAATAAAAATGACATAAATCTTTCCAGTAGTTAGTAGACGCAATAACTTTTGCGCAAACCAATCAAAATACGTTTATTGCGATTTATTTTACCAAAAATATGTAGCAAAAAACAAATTGGCCTAAAATGTTAAAAAATTTAGATTTTTACGTTTTTTTTTTGGGGGGGGGGGGGGTGTTATATAGCGGAATGTCAAAAATATTGTTTTTTTTGTTTGCAAAATTGTTTATAGCGCAAAAAATAAAAATCGCACAGGTGATCAAATACCACCAAAAGAAAGCTCTATTTGTGGGAAAAAAAGGACATCGATTTTATTTAGGTACAACGTCGCACAACCGTACAATTGTCCGTTAAAATAACGCAGTGCCGAATCGCAAAATAGGGCCTGGTCATTAAGGGGGAAAATCTTCCGGTCTGAAAGTGGTTAAAAAATACAAAAACAGATAAAAAAGTAGATACTCAAACATGAGTATCGTGTGCAAGAGGCCTAAAAAAAAAAAAAGAAATATGATCGTATTTATGAACAAAGTATGTCAATGCTGCCAATCAATGCAAAGGGATCGATAATTTTATTTTCTTGGGATTTCATGTGATAGACCGACACAAAGTGACACATAATTGTGAAATGGAAAGGAAAATGATAAATGGTTTTCAAAATGTTTTACAAATAAATATGTGAAAAGTGTGGCATGCGTTAGTATTCACCCCCCTTTGGTGCCGGTTCACACATATGTGATGTCAGACATCGCATGTGATTCGCACCGCACTGCTATGCGAATCACATGCAAAGTCTGTGCGATTCAAAAATTTAGCCATACAGATTACATGGCTGAATTCACATCACATTCAGACCAAAGTCGCACAGGACCCTTTTTTTGGTCCGCACCAGAATCGGATCACATGGGTGTTCATCCGATTCCTGTCTGAACTGACAGTTCGCACTACGATATGCGAACTGATCTGGGGATGTCATTAGCTTTGTATTGACACCCCCAGCAATTCACATATGGCAGTGTGAACTGCCTGCGAGTTGAATGCAATGCGGGAACCGCAGTGGATTCACAGGGTTCCCGCATTGCACCAATGTGAACCGGCACTTACTCTAGTAGAACCAATTGTCTTCAGTTACCTAGTTAGTAAATTGAGTCCACCTGTGTGTAATTTAATCTCAGTATAAAACAGCTGTTCTGTGAAGAGGTTTGTGAGGCCCCTTTCACACGGGTTTTTCGATCCCGTCCTTCTGTCAGTTTTCCAGGTGGACCTGATCGGATGCTCCATGTTCCCCTATGAAGCGGCGGATGTCAGCAATGACATCTCCGCTGACACCCGCTGCTATCCAATTCGTTCCTGTCTGTGAAATCCAGATGGAGATAAACCCTATTTTCCATCTGTCTGGAGGATCGGATCAGATTGGATCAGATGAAAATAGACATGCAGTCCGTTATCATTCCGATCTCCCATAGAGGACAGCGGGGATCTGACAGCTCCATCTCTACAAAGTAAGCGGAGAGGGACCTGTCATCCGTCTGCTCAGCGGGGATCGCTGGATTGATGCCTGCTGAGCAAAACAGAGTCCACGGGGGGGGGGGGGTAAGCCCTTGTGAAAGGACCCTAAGAGAACCTTAATGAACAAACAGCATCATGAAGGCCAAAGAACCCACCAGACAGGTCAGGGATACATTTGTGGAGAAGTTTAAAGCAGGGTTAGGTCATAAAAAAAATATACGTTTTGAACATCTCACGTAGCACGTTTCAATCCATCATTGGAAAATGGAAAGAGTATGGCACAACTGCAAACCTACCAAGACATGGCCGTCCAATGCTGGGGCACTATTCCTCCCATTTAAACTAATGATGGGGCACTATTCCTCCCTCTGGCACCAATGATGGGGCACTATTCCTCTCCCTTGCACCAATGATGGGGCATTATTCCTCCCACTGATACCATTGATGGGGCACTATTCCCCCCCTGACACCAATGATGGGGCACTATTCCTCTCCCTTGCACCAATGATGGGGCACTATTCCTCCCACTGATACCAATGATGGGGCACTATTCCCCCCCTGACACCAATGATGGGGCACTATTCCTCCCACTGACACCAATGATGGGACATTATTCCTCCCACTGACACCAATGATGGGACATTATTCCTCCCACTGACACCAATGACGGGGCACTATTCCTCCCACTGACACCAATAGGGTTGAGCCGAACACCTGGATTAGATCCCTGGCCAGCAGATGATTAATATTAAATATAGATATTAATTAAAACCTAATAAATTAATTATGGATGAGGGGACTTGAGGTTCCTGCGAAGAAGCCCATTTGTTCGCTCATCACTAGACGCCAATGATGGGGCACTATTACTCCCACTGACACCAATGATGGGGCACTGTTCCTCCCACTGATACCAATGATGGGGCACTATTCCTCCCACTGATACCAATGATGGGGCACTATTCCTCCCACTGATACCAATGATGGGGCACTATTCCTCCCACTGACACCAATAATGGGGCACTATTCCTCCCACTGATACCAATGATGGGGCACTATTCCTCCCACTGATACCAATGATGGGGCACTATTCCTCCCACTGACACCAATGATGGGGCACTGTTCCTCCCACTGATACCAATGATGGGGCACTATTCCTCCCACTGATACCAATGATGGGGCACTATTCCTCCCACTGACACCAATGATGGGGCACTATTCATCCCACTGACACCAATGATGGGGCACTATTCATCCCACTGACACTATTGATGGGGCACTATTCCTCCCACTGATACCAATGATGGGGCACTATTCCTCCCACTGACACCAATGATGGGGCACTATTCATCCCACTGACACCATTGATGGGGCACTATTCCTCCCACTGACACCATTGATGGGGCACTATTCCTCCCACTGATACCAATGATGGGGCACTATTCCTCCCACTGACACCAATGATGGGGCACTATTCATCCCACTGACACCATTGATGGGGCACTATTCCTCCCACTGACACCATTGATGGGGCACTATTCCTCCCACTGATACCAATGATGGGGCACTATTCCTCCCACTGACATCAATGATGGGCACTATTCATCCCACTGACACCATTGATGGGGCACTTTTTCTCCTCCTAATCCAAAAGATGCATTGTTTACTCCCACTAACATCGGGACAATTTCTACTCCCAATGGCCAATACTTGATTGCTTATTTTTATTTTTTTGTGGTTTTACCCGCATTTCTTCTATATTGGTTGTACAGTCTCTTCAAAGAGAAGTCATGGAAGGGAAGAGATACACAAGACGGACAATTTTGGGTTTTCATTCAATCCCCCCCCCCCCCCCCCCTCCAACAATGCCCAGAATTTCTGCAGTACGCTAACAGCAGGTGTGTTATGTCGGGTGCACAGACTGTAGCGCTGTACAAAGCGGTGCCAGGGCAGACCACTGGGAACATCAGGCGTTTTGATCATGAAGGGGCCCCTCGGTAGACTGAGCGACGGCCACAATAAAGGACACCACGACGCAAAGGGTGACATTTCGGTTGTCTTTGAAAAAGTGAGTGACAATGGGGGGCATTATGAAGAGCGGAGGAGGGGAAGGAGCGTTCCTGGCCGCCAGATATTGGGTGATCCGGGGTCACTCAATTCATCCACATAAGAAAAACACAGGAAATTTGATAGTGTCACGCCGCGCTTATTAAAGAAGACAGATGGTGGTTAACCCCTTTGTGTCCGAGGGGATCTTGTGATGGAGATCATTTGGCTGGTAGGCTGAAACTGAGCCTGGGATTTTCACAGTAGCCAATCGCTCAAAGCACAAGAGGGATCCTTATGTATGGTCTGACCACAGTATGTGTCAGGCTCACACAGTTGTAAAGAAAGGCTCATCTCCTGCACTGAAATTGCTTACTGGAGGAGGACCTCCACTCCTCCAGCATCATCTAGCTATTTCCTCCCCAGCCTGACAGCACCTGACCACTTTCATTGGATTTCATTTCTGCCAGTCATGGAGGTTCAGCATCCCATGTGGGTGTTATCTTGGGAGGTCTGCATGCAAACACACCCACTCCTCCAAACTGACATGCCATGCCATCAGGACATATTGATGTTTGCATAACTCCTCACCATTGCTTGAGGAGTTGAGGAATACTGAGGAAGGGGCTGTGATTTTTTCAGGAAGCCATGTATAGCCAGGGCTGCCATCAGGGGGGGACAGGCCATACACATGTAGGGGGCCCGGATGTCCCAAGGGGCCCAGCCTCCCAGGCCCAAATCAATGAGACGGAGTTGTTGCTGCTGTGGTAACTAGCAATTGCTAGAGCAGGGCAGCCACAGAGTGAGCCAATGCAGCCGGTGGGATGTCTTTTTTCTGGATTGGGATGTCTCTTTGCTGAATATATGGGTCTGTCTCTTTGCTGGATTGGAATGTCTCTGTGCTGGATTGGGATGTCTCATTGCTGGATTGGGATGTCTCTTTGCAGAAAATATGGGGGCCTTCTCTTTTCTGGATTGGGATGTCTCTTTGCTGAATATATGGGTCTGTTTCTTTGCTGGATAGGAATGTATCATTGCTGTATTGGGATGTCTCTTTGCAGAATATATGGGGGGCCTTCTCTTTTCTGGATTGGGATGCCTCTTTGAATATATGGGTCTGTCTCTTTGCTGAATTGGAATGTCTCTTTGCTGAATTGGGATGTCTCTTTGCAGAATATATGGGGGCCTTCTCTTTTCTGGATTGGGATGTCTCTTTGCTGAATATATGGGTCTGTCTCTTTACTGGATTGGAATGTCTCTTTGCTGGATTGGGATGTCTCTTTGAAGAATATATGGGGCCTTCTCTTTTCTGGATTGGGATATCTCTTTCCCTGATTGGGCCATCGCTTTGCTGATTATATGGGGTTGCCTCTTTGCTGGATTGGATTCCTTTTCATATATTAAGTTTTAAGAGTTAAAAAAAAGTGGATTCACTAAAGGACTCAATAGAATGGCCAGGGGGCAGATTCAGTGGGCGGGCCCTGGGGGGCCCAGGCCTAAGGCTGTGTAAGGGGCCCACAAATTTCTGATGACTGCCCTGTGTACAGCGCCGTTGGCACCTCCCACCAGCCATGATCTGCTGTACGGAGAAACACAGAGACCCAGTGATGGCATGTTAAAATTAAAGTGGTTGTAAACCTCAGACATGAAACTGCCTTATCAGCAGCCCTGCTGACAGGTCCACTTTAAATTATTGTATATCCCTAACTGGATAACACTTAAAGGGGTCGAATTACAAATGATTTTCAAGATTCACACAACTTTCATCCACTATTCATGCACTTTTCCAACTGAACCCAATTGGAAAAAATGAGTGAATCATGATTGAAAGTTATGTGAATCCTGTGTGGAAAAAAAAGTAAGGTTGGATCATTGGTGTGCCGAGTGTGCCTGGGCACACCTTAATCACCTTGTGCATATTGGCATTATCACTGTGTGCAGGCAGGGAGATGGCAAAGATCCCCCTCTATAGGCTCTACCATAATAGAAGTGCTTAGGCACTGCTCTTTCACTGCACCAGCAGGAAGGTCAATGTGCTGGCTGGTGTCATATAAATGAAGACACACGCATACATGTGTGTTTGAGCTTTGGGGTGCACACCCTAATGCAATAGGCTGTGTACACCTATGGGTTGGATTCACACCTTTTGCATTGTTTCTGTTAAAATGAATAGAAATGCATTAAAACACATCTAAACACATACAGTACATTAAGACATTTGCATGTCAGTAAAGCCCCGTACACATGTACCGATTGTCGGCCGTAAATATTCGGCCGACGACCGATCGGCGGATTGTAGGCTTGTTAGTATGATGCTTCCGACAGCTGACATCGCATTTTCGGCCGAACAGAATCTGTCGTGCAAGCATTAAAATTTTTGTTGGCCAACACCAGAACGGCCGATTGTTCGCCAGTCAGTACAGATTTCGGCCGACAGACAGCAGATTAGCAAGACTGGGCATGCTCAGAAAAGAAAAAAGACAAGGAAAGTTAACCATCACATGACATCACTTCTGCAGTCGGCTGTTGTTGGCCGACAAAATTCGTGTGCAGTCTTTTGCAGTTTTCAACAGACACGACAGCCCTGGACAAAAGACGGCGGATCGTTCGGCCAACGATCGGTACGTGTGTACGAGGCTTTAGACTTGATGTACATACGTTAATGTGTGTTATGATGCATATCAACATTCAAAACAAAATGCATTGCAAACATGAAACAACGCACGTTAGCGATTTTCTATTGATTTCAATAAAAATGCATTAGGGGGAATACTGCATAAAAAAATACAATGTATCATTAAAAAAAAAGCCATTTAAAAAAAGCAATGTGACAATAGAACCTATAGTACAGAAGAGCTTACAGGCTAAGTGCCGGTTCACACATATGCAATGTCAGACATCGCATGTGGTCCTCACCGCACTGCTGTGCAAATCGCATGCGACGTTTGTGCGATGCAAATTAAGCCATACAGATTACATGGCTGAATTTACATCGCATTCGGACCAAAGTAGCACAGGACCCTTTTTTTAGTACGCACCAGAATCAGATTGCATGGGTTTTCACACCTATCCAATTCCTGTCCGAACTGACAGTTCACACTGCTATATGCGAACCAATCTAGGGGTGTCCTTAACTGTGTATTGACACCCCCAGCAATTTGCATATGGCAGTGTGAAATGCCTGCGACTCGGGTGCAATGTGGGAACCCGCAGTGGAGTTGCAGGGTTCCCGCATCACACCAATGTGAACAAGCACTCAAACGCACTGGTCTAGATACGAGGAGAGGTAGGACAGAGGAGCCTACAATCTAGAAGTAGAAGGACTAAATACAAAAGGTAAGAGAGAAGTGACAGAAAAGCCTGTTAAAGAAGAGCTTACAATATATCGATCTTCTAGGATCAACAAATACAAAGGAGGTTACAATCTAGTAGAGATAGATAAAAGAAGTAAAAGAAAAGAGACAATGGAACCTAGTACAGAAGATCTTACAATCTAAAAGGCTTAGGGCTAGATACAAGGGGTAAAACAGAAGAGCTTACAATCTAGAAGAAGTAAGGGGTTAGATACAAGAGGTAAGACTAAGGAGCTTACAATCTAAGTAGTAGGGCTAAAATACAAGAGGAAAGAGAGAAGTGGCAGTAGAGCCTAGTATAGATGAGCTTACAATCTAGAGGGCATAAGGCTACATACGTGGTAGGACAATTGACAATACCACAAGGTACAGGAGAGCTTACAATCTAGCAGGGGTATGGCTAGATGCAAGAGGTAAGACAGAAGCGCTTACAATCTAGAAGGAGAAGAGCTAGATAAAAGAGGTAAAAGAGAAGACACAATGGAACCTAGTACAGAAGAGCTTAAAATCTAGAAGGTGTAGGACTCGATACAGGAGGTAAGAGAGAAGTGACTGTGGAACCTAGTACAAATGAGCTTATTATATAGAAGAAGTAGGGATCAGATACAAGAAGCAAGACAGAAGAGATTGCTATCTAGCAGGAGTAGGGCTAGACACAAGAGGTAAGACAGAAGAGCTTACAATCTAGAATGAGTTGGGTTAGATACAAGAGATAAGACAGAAGAGCTTACAGTCTAGAAGGAGTTGGGTTAGATACAAGAGATAAGACAGAAGAGCTTACAATCTAGAATGAGTTGGGTTAGATACAAGAGGTAAGACAGAAGAGCTTACAGTCTAGAAGGAGTAGGGCTAGATACAAGAGGCAAGACAGAAGAGCTTACAATCTAGAAGGAGTTGGGTTAGATACAAGAGATAAAACAGAAGAGCTTACAGTCTAGAAGGAGTAGGGCTAAATACAAGAGATAAAACAGAAGAGCTTACAATCTAGAATAAGTTGGGTTAGATACATGAGATAAGACAGAAGAGCTTACAATCTAGAAGGAGTTGGGTTAGATTCAAGAGATAAAACAGAAGAGCTTACAGTCTAGAAGGAGTATGGCTAAATACAAGAGGTAAGACAGAAGAGCTTACAATCTAGAATAAGGTGGGTTAGATACATGAGATAAGACAGAAGAGCTTACAATCTAGAAGGAGTTGGGTTAGTTACAAGAGGTAAGACAGAAGAGCTTACAGTCTAGAAGGAGTAGGGCTAGATACAAGAGGCAAGGCAGAAGAGCTTACAATCTAGAAGGAGTTGGGTTAGATGCAAGAGATAAGACAGAAGAGCTTACAGTCTAGAAGGAGTAGGGCTAAATACAAGAGGTAAGACAGAAGAGCTTACAATCTAGAAGGAGTTGGGTTAGATCCAAGAGATAAGACAGAAGAGCTTACAATCTAGAAGGAGTTGGGTTAGATACAAGATATACGACAGAAGTGTTTACTGTCTAGAAGGAGTAGGGCTAGATACAAGTGCTAAGACAGAAGAGCTTACAATCTAGAAGGAGTTGGGTTAGATACAAGAGATAAGACAGAATAGCTTACAATCTAGAAGGAGTAGGGTGAGATACAAAAGGTGAGACAGAAGAGCTTACAATTTAGAAGGAGTTGGGTTAGATACAAAAGATACGACAGAAGAGCTTACAGTCTAGAAGGAGTTAGGTTATATACAAGAGATAAGACAGAAGAGCTTACAGTCTAGAAGGAGTAGGGCTAGATACAAGAGGTAAGACAGAAGAGCTTACAATCTAGAAGGAGTAAGGCTAGATACAAGAGATAAGACAGAAGAGCTTACAATCTAGAAGGAGTTAGGTTATATACAAGAGGTAAGACAGAAGAGCTTACAATCTAGAAGGAGTTGGGTTAGATACAAGAGATAAGACAGAAGAGCTTACAATCTAGAAGGAGTTGGGTTAGATACAAGTGGCAAGACAGAAGAGCTTACAATCTAGAAGGAGTTGGGTTAGATACAAGAGATAAGACAGAAGAGCTTACAATCTAGGAGAAGGGTTAGATACAAGAGGTGAGACAGAAGAGCTTACAATCTAGAAGGAGTTGGGTTAGATACAAGTGGCAAGACAGAAGAGCTTACAATCTAGAAGGAGTTGGGTTAGATACAAGAGATAAGACAGAAGAGCTTACAATCTAGAAGGAGTTGGGTTAGATACAAGTGGCAAGACAGAAGAGCTTACAATCTAGAAGGAGTTGGGTTAGATACAAGAGATAAGACAGAAGAGCTTACAATCTAGGAGAAGGGTTAGATACAAGAGGTGAGACAGAAGAGCTTACAATCTAGAAGGAGTAGGGCTAGATACAAGAGATAAGACAGAAGAGCTTACAGTCTAGAAGGAGTAGGGCTAGATACAAGAGATAAGACAGAAGAGCTTACAATCTAGAAGGAGTTGGGTTAGATACAAGAGATAAGACGGAAGAGCTTACAATCTAGGAGTTGGGTTAGATACAAGAGGTAAGACAAAAGAGCTTACAATCTAGAAGGAGTAGGGCTGGATACAAGAGATAAGACAGAAGAGCTTACAGTCTAGAAGGAGTAGGGCTAGATACAAGAGATAAGACAGAAGAGCTTACAATCTAGAAGGAGTTGGGTTAGATACAAGAGATAAGACGGAAGAGCTTACAATCTAGGAGTTGGGTTAGATACAAGAGGTAAGACAAAAGAGCTTACAATCTAGAAGGAGTAGGGCTGGATACAAGTGCTAAGACAGAAGAGCTTACAATCTAGAAGGAGTAGGGTTAGATACAAGAGATAAGACAGAAGAGCTTACAATCTAGGAGAAGGGTTAGATACAAGAGGTGAGACAGAAGAGCTTACAATCTAGAAGGAGTTGGGTTAGATACAAGTGGCAAGACAGAAGAGCTTACAATCTAGAAGGAGTTGGGTTAGATACAAGTGGCAAGACAGAAGAGCTTACAATCTAGAAGGAGTTGGGTTAGATACAAGAGATAAGACAGAAGAGCTTACAATCTAGGAGAAGGGTTAGATACAAGAGGTGAGACAGAAGAGCTTACAATCTAGAAGGAGTAGGGCTAGATACAAGAGATAAGACAGAAGAGCTTACAGTCTAGAAGGAGTAGGGCTAGATACAAGAGATAAGACAGAAGAGCTTACAATCTAGAAGGAGTTAGGTTACATACAAGGGAGGAGTGGCAATAGAACCTAGTACCGAAGAGCTCACTAATGTGGGGCTCCATACAGAAGAGCAGTGACAATGGTGTTTATACTTTCTATCACAGCTGATACTGTGAATCAAAATAGTTTTTTGTTTTGAATAAATATTTCTCCTCCTCGGTGCTCCAATGTTACATTTTGTTACATTAGTATCCCTCTTATCAGAGCACACTGAGATCCAGGCAGTAAACACTGCAGCCTTGAAGGGGCAGTCCTGCTGGTGCCATGAATGAGTGTGGGTAGGCTGTGATCAGGGCAGGGGGCGGGGCCTGGTGTCCTGTGGCCCCTCCCTCCTCCCTTGCTAGTGTTCCAGCTGGAGAGAGACAAGCAGACAGCTCAGTGTTTGCTGGAGATACATTGCTCTGTCTGGAGATCAGATCCCCTCTGTGATCTGCTGGGTGCTGCACTGACACCAATGAATGAGTTGGGTGTCACTATGTAAGGAAGGACACCCTATCCTCCTCTTAGCTCAGCACCCTGAAGGTTGTCACCCACCTCTCATTGTGGACTATCACAGCCCATCCTGGGTTTTGAAGACACCCTTGCTGGACTAAACTTCACCTCTGAGCTCCTCGCCTGCTTTGCAACTTCTTCAGTTGGATTGTATGAGCAGAATCTGGGAACACCGGAATCCAGAGGTCAGTTAGTTTTCTCCATGTTTTATCTATTCTTAGAAAACTTTATTCCTGTACTTTTTGTTAAAATTGTATATAATTTGTATTTCATTGTCATGTCATCTATGTAACCTTGTACAGTTGTCTGCTGCCCACACCAAAGAGACAGCATTCCACTTGTAAGTGTTTGTATTCAGTATATAGTATCATTAGAATCACAATTTATATGTAAAAACTCTACAGATTGCTGAACAGCAGGTTTGTTTTTTTAAAGAGTTTCTGCAGCAGCATGGAAAGTTTTAGAGCTGCTCTTATCAACTGAAATCTTAGCAACCAATGTTTACCAAGTACCCCCTAGTGGGTCTTGGCTTATCTCAAGTGCCCACTAAAGGGAGCTTTTTTCTTTTACATTTAAATTGCCTATAAAAGACGTGGGATTTCAAGACCAACCTTCCTCAACATGGAGGTTTTAACACAGAGGAACCTTTTGAAATAACTTTCAGGTCTCATTGAACCCCTGCTAATAATTATTATTTCTGCAGCTCATGGCAGGTTAGTGAGAACAGCGCGTTGAGATATAAAAAGAAATAAAAGAATGAGGAATGTGGTGTACACTGTATATTTGACACCCAGGACAACTCTATGCAACATCATTATGTTTAATAATATATAAATCATACACATTTTAATAATGAACATACAATAGCAGACAGTGAAAAGTGTAATGTTGTCTCACATTGGTGGTCCGTGGAAAAATGCTCCTGTATATTGATGGTCATTCCAGTGCCCCTGTTTCTCGGAGGCCATTGTAGTGCTCCTGTATATCAGTGGTCGGTGTAGTACCCCTGTATATTAGTGGTCAGTGTAGTGCCCCTTATTTCGGTGGTTAGTGTAGTGCCCCATTATATTGGTGGTTAGTCTAGTGCCCCTTACCTTGGTGGTCCTTGTATTGTCCCCTTACACTGGTGGTCAGCGTTGTGCCTCTGTATATTGGCGGTCAGTGTAGTGCCCCCCTGTATATTGGTGGTCAGTGTAGTGCCCCTGTGTATTGGCGGCCAGTGTAGTTCCCCCCCATATATTGGTGGTCAGTGTAGTGCCTCCTCAAATTGGTGGTCAGTGTAGTGCCCCCCGTATATTGGTGGTCAGTGTAGTGCCCCCCATATATTGGTGGTCAGTGTAGTGCCCCCCATATATTGGTGGTCAGTGTAGTGCCCCTGTGTATTGGCGGCCAGTGTAGTTCCCCTCCCGTATATTGGCGGTCAGTGTAGTGCCCCCGTATATTGTTGGTCAGTGTAGTGCCCCCCGTATATTGGTGGTCAGTGTAGTGCCTCCTTAACACTTGTGGTCAGTGTAGTGCCCCCTTACACTGGTGGTCAGTGTAGTGCCCCCTTACACTGGTGGTCAGTGTAGTGCCCCCTTACACTGGTGGTCAGTGAAAAAGCCCCCCCCCCCCTTACCTTACACTGGTGGTCAGTAGTGCCCCCTTACACTGGTAGTCAGTGAAAAAGCCCCCCCTTACATTGGTGGTCAGTAAAAGGACTGTTCTACATTGGTGGTCCCTGGGAGAATGCCCCCTTACAATGGTTGTCAGTGGATCCAACAGCGCGTTGGTGTAATCTGAAGCAATATTGCCCTGTCTATGTGTTGGGACTGTATTGGCAAACATGGTCCAATGAGGCTGGTGTAGGCAAGCCCTCAATTTGAAATTTTCTTAGGAATGTTTTATAGAATGCCCGTGTATATTGGTGGACATTGGGAAGACTGCCCCTCACATTGGCGGACATTGGGAAGACTGCCCCTCACATTGGCGGACATTGGGAAGACTGCCCCTCACATTGGCTGTCATTGGGAACGATGCTCTTCACATTGGCTGTCATTGGGAAGGATGCTCTTCACATTGGCTGTCATTGGGAAGGATGCTCCTCACATTGGCTGTCATTGGGAACGATGCTCCTCACATTGGCTGTCATTGGGAACGATGCCCCTTACACTGGTAGTCAGTAAAACCGCCAAGCGTGTTGGTGGCAACTGAAGCAAAATGACATAAGCCTTGTCTATGCATTGGGACTGCTTTGGTAAATGCAGCCCAATGGGGCTGGTGTGGACAAGCCCTCAATGTAAAATGTTCTCATTATGGGACGTTGTTAGTGTTTAAGGAAGGATTTTTTTAAGCAAAACTTTGAAAATTGATGAATCGATCACAGTTCTTGTAATAGCAGTCTACAGGTGGCCATTAAATCTCTGGCCCAGTGGACAAGCGTTATTGGCACCCTTGAGATTATACTTTTGTTCCTTCTCGTTTGAAGAGAAGACCTCAGCATCAGCTGGAATTGGGATCTGCAACAAGTTGTAAAATCTGTGCATGCAATGATTGGTGCTTATAACGGCTGGCAGTGTGAGGTCAACCCTCTGAAATGTATTTAATCAGCTTGGAAGATCAATTAAAATATTTAGATAATTTTCCTTCGATGAGAGTGTGCTGGTATGAGATTTATTTTAACAGTCTATATTAATTACATTGTTTCACCCGGTTACATTTTAGAAATCACCTGCTTGCTAGGGATGGTGTTTGGTAAGGTTTGGCTAGTGTAATGTTTTTTTAATAATGAAACCTATATACTGTCCTTCTTTGTATGAACTCCAAACAGCTTGTAATGTATATATGTGACGGCTTGTAATGCATATACTGTCTGTGAACTGATTACATGGCACAATACAGTATTTGGAAGTCTGGCTGCTATTGTGATTTGGACATTCCTGCCAAAAAGGCAGCACCAGTGTGGGAGCAGTCCCTACAGAAAAGCAATACCTTTTTGGTTGTCCATGCATTTTGCATGCAAAATACATGGAAATGTGCCAGTAAGCCCTTCCAGCCCCAGCTGGAATTGGTCAGGTAAAGTAAAACTTTTTTAGATAGAGTCAGACCCTAATTGGCTAATTGGGAGCACCGGAAGATTTCTCAGTGGGCTGGTCATTTTATTTTGGCCGCGAGGGCTGTTGTCATGGCCAGGGGCGCCACAAGGGGGGGGGGGGGATGTGACAGCACTCTGCCTGATGTGGGAGCCCAAGCTCCCGATCCGCTTCTCTTTATCTATGCGGGCAGGCCGGCATCGCATTGCCGCTGCGCCCGGTGCCATCTTACCGAATGGGCACACTGGGCAGTTGCCCGGGGGCCCCACTTGTCTGGGGGGCCCCATCTGCCCAGCGATCCAGTCCCAGCCAAGCATTAGTCCCGATGCCCACATGCATCCCACCGCCAAACTTAGCAGGTGACAATCGCCTGTTGGCCCTGCACTGCTGTCAGCCACTTGGGCCGTGGAGGGGGAGCCCACAACTGCAGGAATGCCTGTCTGCCTCCATGGGAACAAACACACACGGAACAGTCGAGTCTGACTTCTGTCCCTGTGTGTGTTCACCGAACTTGGAAGCTGTCATTAGCCTTGCACTGCTGTACCAATAAATATCGCCTTATCGATAATTAGCATTTTTATTCTCGTGGGCGATTGTGTAGGCAGGGCCCCAGTGCACTGCATTGCCCGGGGGCCTATAATTCTCTTAAGGTGACACTGGCTGCGCCGCATAGTGTGATGACATGAAGGAGAACTAGAAAAGGACTTCTCTCCTCACTTGCTCCTCCTCCCGTCCTGAGCCTCCCCTCCCTGCCCTTGGCGTTTCCTGGCCTGACATCACATTCAGGCGGGCGGAGGTCGAGCCAGTCAAGGTGACGGCAATGCTAGGGTGAGGTGAGGTAAAAATAGTGCAATTAAACTTAAGGTGCCCAGACAGATATAAGGTGCTTCTTTTTGATTTGTGCTGCCTGTTAAATAGTCTGTAACTTCAGTATGTTTATTTATCAGATGCAGTGCTTATCTCAGCAACCAGTTTATTCACCCTTAGACCCAGTGGCGGCCGGTGCATTGGGGGCACAGGGGCGCCGCCCCCCCATCCATGCGTCCGGCCCCCTAATCTACATGCGGGGCGCCGTACGCATGGAGTTCAATGGGGTTTTTTTTTTCTTCTGAAGCACGTGATTAGAGCCAGAGGCTCTAATAAGCTTCAGAAAAGGGTGGACCCGGGGCGCAGAGCAGTGTGCCCTGAGCCCAGAGCGTCCTGTTTATTCACAAACATAAATGGAAGCATAGTAAACACAGTTTTTACTATGTCTCAGCTGTCTCAGTGCCGATCACTGACTCTATACATTAGGACAAGGAAGGGGCCAGTAAATGAAATGTTTACCAGCCCCCTTCCCCACTCTCAAATCTGATAGATCCTCCTCAGCAGCCGGGGGGTGGGGGGTGGGAGAGGGAAACCTGACATGGCTGTGGGGGGGGGGGGGGGAGGTGGGAGAGGAAAACCTGTGGAGGAGGGGGAGGTGGGGGGGCAGGAAAGCACACAGCGGCCTAGGGCAGGGACAGGGAGGTGTCGGGAGCAGCATGTAGAGCATGGGGCTTGGTCGAAATGGCGACCCCTGTACACACGCCCCTGGCACCAATCCAGGGACAAGGGGTGGGCAGGAGGGAAAGTGGCTCTGGGCGCAAGGGTTTATTGCAGGGATGAGGGGGCGCTTTGACCCTAACCCTAAGAGAAGGGGGGCGCAGTTTGGCATCCTTGCCCTGGGCGCTGGATGACCTTGTCCCGGCACTGCACCAACCTGACAAATGGCAAAAAAAAAAAAATCGACAGTGGTTTAAACCGTCCACATTTCACTGTCTAAAAGTGAAGTAGGGCCAAAGCTCTTGGTCATTTGGTCATACTTCTCATGTGGGTCACAAAGGTGCACTTATTTCTGTGTCTACATCACCGAGCCGGTACAGACTCTGCAGGGATCCCAACACAACAATAATGTTGGGATCTGCCTAGGTGCCTGATTGGCAGCTGGCTCAGCCTCTCAGTGTGCTGATGAGAGCTGGTGCTGGTGCCAGCTGCTCCTGCCCCTTCACAGCCTGGCATTCACTTGGAGGTGCAGAGCAGAGAGACAGTGAATACCAGTCACCGGCTCTCTGATCACCGAAGACCGAAAACTGAGCGTCATGTGAGTCTCAGTCTTAGAGTTGGCGGAGAACAGCTGCAACATAGCTGACTATCTATATTCTTTTTTTTTTTTTTTTTTTAGTTTTATTTTATCCCATACTTTTCTTCAAAAAAAAGAGTTTTTGCTTGAGATATACTTTAAAGGGGAAAATCACACTGTGCCATCCTGTTAGCATGCCCCCTGTGTTTGACAGCATCCTGCAATGCAGTGCAGCGCAGCCTGATTTTAAGCCACTGGTACTCCTTTTTCTCATTCTAAATGCTGTTGTGCAGGGATCAAATAAGGTAATACAAATACAAATCATGATGCTTAAAGCAGCTGTATTTAAAGTAAACCTGTCATGAGCAAAAATATTGGAACTGCAATTGCTTGACATTTTCTCAAATTGATGGTTGCCTGGCTCATGCCTTTATTACTTTAATGCAGAACAAATATTCTCTGCTTATCTGCACATACTGCATTTTTGTTGTTGGGGTTGCAATTACTATACAGTGAACATGGACTTTGGCCATGGAGGGTATAGTAGCAGGTTCACTTAATAGCCTGCTTGTTATAGAGTTTTTGAGTTAGTATGTTAACATTTATGACTAAGGCCCACCATGGCTGAAACGTGTCAACCTTCTCTGTATTGGTTATGATTAAGCCCTACCAGAAATGCGTCAACATTCTCTGTATTGGTTATGACTAAGCCCTACCAGAAATGCGTCAACATTCTCTGTATTGGTTATGACTAAGGCCTACCAGAAATGCATCAACATTCTCTGTATTGGTTATGACTAAGGCCTACCAGAAAAACATCAACATTCTCTGTATTGGTTATGACTAAGGCCTACCAGAAATGCATCAACATTCTCTGTATTGGTTAGGACTAAAGGCCCGTACACACGTACCGATCGTCGGCATACAAACGTCGGTGGACGAAGGATCTGCCGATTGTACGCGTGTTAGTATGGTGCCTCCGACAGATGTCTGCGCACAATCCGCGGACAAAAGTCTTTCTTGCAAACATGAAAATATTTGTATGCCGACACCAGAACGGACGATTGTTCGCCTGTCAGTACACAATTCGGCCGACAGACCGCAGATTTGCAAGACTGGGCATGCTCAGAAAATAGAAAACACAGGGAAAGTTAACCATTACATGACATCACTTCTGCAGTCGGCGGACAAAATTCTTGTGCTGTTCTTGTGCTGTCCTTGTGCTGTCTTTGCACTTTTCAGCAGACACCGACATCCCGGGGAGAAAAGAGGAACATTTGTAAGCCGACCATCGGTACGTGTGTACGGGGCTTAAGGCCTACCAGAAATGCATCAACATTCTCTGTATTGGTTAGGACTAAGGCATACCAGAAATGCATCAACATTCTCTGTATTGGGATTTATTTGTACTTCTGATGGACTTGCAATAAAATTACATTTTAAGAACATATTCTACTAAGGTGCCGACCTTGTTTTTTTTTTTTTTTTTTTTTTTAATATGTTAACATTTACTTGTGAGCCTTTTTTTTTTTTTGGTGACTTCTTTCTTTACTTTTTTGCTGTCCCATATTTTAATAGCTGCAGTTTCTCCCTCTAGTGGTCATCAGTATGAACCGTTCTAATAAAAGCCTTTCAGTAGTGTATTTACCAGTTCAAAAGGGAGCAAAAAAGATATTCATTGTTAGGGTTTAACTACACTGCAAGCAGTGCATTTGTCTCTTTAAAATAACCCTTTGTGTACCAAAGCTGTCTTGCTGCAGAGTTGTTTGAATAAGGAGTGTTCACATTGTGCAGGGCCGGGTCTGAGGGGATCTCTACAGTGTATACAGCTGGATCTGTAGGTGGGCCTGCTCACTCTCTGTTTGTGAAGTTTAGGCATTGTACAGCTTTATAGTCCCTTGTATGGTAAAGTTATACATAGGAGACCTGTGTCAGCACTGAAGAGGAGGTGGTGGAGGAGGAGTGCAGGGCAATCAGCTGCATGGATCATGTGCATGGCCCCTTGT
>NC_138777.1:23330407-23365407 GCF_965119305.1 Pelophylax lessonae
ACACAGGAAAGCGCCCACGCTTGGTTGAACCTGTAGGTGTGACCCAAGCCTAAATGTAGAGCTGTTCTTCAACCAGCTGAGAGCCCTACCATAGGACATAGAAGTCAATACATGGTTTCTGTATTGGTATGTGGAGATTGTTACAATGTGTGTGTTTTTTCTGTCTAGAAGTTTAAATGCACTGCACATTTTCCTGAAGAAGCCTGTACGGCGAAACATGTTGAAGCAAAAATGCGGAAACATCAATACAATTCAAAAAGCAATATTTCTGCATGATGATTTTTAGATGTGTCAATGGTTTTATTACATTTTGTTTGATTTAATAAATACTAATATTTTAACAGTCTTGTAAAATTGCTTTATTTGGCAAAAAAAAAAAAAGCACCTAGAAAGTCCCGCATCTCTCGCTTCTCTGTTCTTGGTATCCGTATAATTGGATGTTAGTGTCATTTTATTTGTTCATCAATTAGTTCTGGCCTTGTCCACACAACCAACCAAAATTTTGTCAATAAGGGTGCAACCAAGCATGCATTCCTACACATCTCATGTAGAGCAGCCCATTGAAATTAATTAAGTGGTGATGCCTGGGAACGCGCCCACGCTTGGTTGAACCTGTAGGTGTGAACCAAACCTAATGCCCCGTACACACGTTCCGATAATCGTACGACTAATGTTTCGTAAATTGTTGCATGTTACTAAAATCAAAACCAACTCTGCGTACAAACCATCAGATTTTCTTTGTACGATTCACTGACCAAGTGTATTTTTCGTAGCTACGTATCGGAAGTGATGTCATATACGTCTGACCCCTGCGTCGTGCAACGTCATTTTACTGTTTCCGATCATGCGATGTATTTGTCGATCGATTTTTCGCATACTGTACTGATGAAACGATTATCGTTCGATAAGCTGTCGTACGACAGAAGTTTTCCTGTTTGTCCCTTCGGATTTTGTTGGACCAACTGTCGTGATCGGCTGTTGAAAGCTGTGTACTAACGATCAGATTATCGTGCGATCAGGTCGAAAGTGAGTTTTGTCGTACGATTATTGGAACGTATGTACGGGGCATTGATGTAGAGTTGTCCTCCAACCAGCTGAGAGCCCTACCATAGGACATAGAAGTAGCATAGTCCACTGTTTCTCAACTCCGGTCCTCAGGGCACACTAACAGGCCAGATTTTAAGTATTACCTTGGGGAGATGCAGACTAGAATACTGCAATCACTGAGCAGCAAATTACATCACCTGTGATGTATTTCAGTTTTCTTGCAAACCTGGCCTGTTCGGACTGGAGTTGAGAAACACTGGCAATAAGTCAATAAATGTATAAATACAATAAGTCGTGGTCAAAGAGTGAAATAGGGACACACTTTACAGTCCAAAAAGTAAAAAATATAAAAATGTGAAATAAAGTTCATAAATTCTTAAGTGCGGAAGTAGTTGACACCGTGACACAAGAAAATCCACATCTGATGGGGAAACTGCTTACCAGAGATGAGTAAATAAATGGCATGTAACTCAATCCTTCTGTTTCTTTCGAGAAATGCAGAGTCCGGTTGTGGTGTGAATGAAGTGGAGTGGCGTCAAGTATAGTGTTTCCTTGTTGGTCATTCACTGAGCAAGTAAGAAAAACATAGTCAATAAATGTGCAACCAAGTTTGGGTGTGATCTCGCACATCAGATGTAAAGTGGCCCATTGAAATGAATAGGCTGCTCTGCATGCAAAGGCGTCCGCGCCTGGTTGAACCTGTAGGTGTGAACCAAGACTAATTGTAGAGTTGTCCTTCAACCGACTTGAGAGCCCTACCATAGGACATAACAGTAGTATAGTCAATAAAGGTGCACCCAAGTGTGGGTGCAATCCCACGCATCGCCCATAGAGCAGCCCATTGAAATTAGTTGTCCTTCAACCAGCTGAGACCTACCATAGGACGTAGCAAATCAATAAAGGGCTGGTTGCTTTTGGTATGTAATCGGTCGATCCCTATTATCGGCACCACCGATATATCGGGGGCCGATATGCACTTTCCCCGATCTATCAGAATCGGCCCCTGAGGTTACAGATATTGCCGATATTTCGGGAAAGTGCTGTACTGGAGTGGTACCCTCCAGTACAGCACCCTGGTACCGGTGTCCATAGCCGACGGTCGGCTGTCTTGTAATGACAACCGATGTGGCTGAGAAGCCGCTCAGCTGTCATTACAAGGAGCGGGAGAGGACGTCCCCCTCCCCCTCCCACCGCCTTCCACGGCTTGCCCGGGTCTCCTGTACCACCGGGAGACCCAGGCATCCTACCTGCACGGCTACCGAAGAGAAGAAACAATCAAAGCCGCATTCGTCTCTGATCGGGTCTCCATGTGTCATGACATCACTTCCGGGTAATCTGCGCCAAATTAAAAAAACTGACAACATTCAAAACAGCCAAACTTGGCGTTTTTGAATGCTTTTTCGTGCCGAGGAGGGGTTTGGGGTCTTAGACCCCCATATCCATCCACAAGGAGTACCTGTGAAAAAAATAAATAAATAAATAAACATTTTTTACATGTCCGAAAATATCGGCCGATACCGATATCCAATGACCAGAATATCTATATCGGTATTAAAAAAACGATAACGGTTGATCACTGGTATGTAATGCTATTTCCAGTTACTTAGGGCCGGTTCACATTTGTGCGAGTGCGGCGATCGCATGTAATTCGGAGCGCACTGCTCCTTCATTACATGCGATCGGATGTGCGGATGCGAATTTAGCCATATATTTTGTATGGCTGAATTCGCACTGCACCCGCACAAAAGACGCACAGGACCCTTTTTTCCAGCCGCATCAGGATCGGATCGCACAGTGGTTCACACTTGTGTGATCCGATCCTGTGCGAACTGTCAGATCGCACTGCGATATGCGATCAAACTGGGGGTGTTGTTAACATTTCATTGACACCCCCTGCGTATCGCATATGGCAGTGTGAACTGCCAGATGTGCGTTTGCGATGTGGGAACAGGCTGCGAATTCGCAGCTTTCCCGCATCGCACAAGTGTGAACCGGGACTTATATAGAATATTTTGGCAATTAGTTGATCAGGGAGTAAATCTTAGTGGACTTCTTGAAAAGATTTTCTTCCACTGTAATGCAAAAAGAGAAATGGGTATTTTTAGACTTTCTCTGACCAAAACAGCTAGAGATTGTCGGACGATGAATTTTCTTGACTTTAACATTGTAACCCATTTTCTGTAACATTGTTGATGGGATACAGAGGAAAGACCTGGTATACAAATAACTGCAGACCACCCTCTGTCTACATTCAGTCACTTTTTCCAGTAAAATAATTGTTTCCATTCATTGGCCTCCCACTGATTGTGCATCCAATTTTATATTACACATATATACAATTTTATATTACACATATATACACATTTTTCAGCATGCTGGAGTTGCCATGCATCTGTTGATTCGTATTTCAGATGCTCCAAAGCGCTCGGTCTCCAGTTCTGGAGCTTCGGTTTTAGGAGACCCTGCCGCTCCCCCATGCACAACACCATAAGCATTGAGCATTACTGTCAGGATGTACTTGTTGTTCTAAATTGGATTCTGTCTGTGCTGCAAATAAAACTTTTTAATACATCAAACAAAAGAGAGGAAGTTACAAAACACAGACTTTGGGAAGCAACTGGAATTGGAATGGCAACTGTTCCAGAATTGCCGATACAGTTTGGTATCTTGGACCTTAGTCTGGAAGATGTTGTGTCCGGGACACGAATATATAATGGGTTCAAAATGAGCTTCCACACTTCATGGGAAGTCTTGCTTAACCACTTTAAGACCGGAAGGATTTGCCCCTTTAATGACCAGGCCCTATTTTGCGATTCGGCATTGCGTTATTTTTACGGACAATTGCGTGGTCGTGTGACGATGTACTCAAATATATCTGATGTCCTTTTTTTCTCACAAATAGAGCTTTCTTTTGGTGGTATTTTATCACCTGTGCAATTTTTTATTTTTTTGCGCTATAAACTAAAAAAAGAGCGACAATTCTGAAAAAAAAAAAAAAAATTCACATTCTGCTGTATGACATTCTCAAAAAAACAAAATTAAAAAATCTAAATTTTTTAACATTTTAGGCCAATTTGTTTTCTGCGCCCTATATTTGGTAAAAAAATTGCAATAAGCGCATTTTGATTGGTTTGCGCAAAACTTATCATGTCTACAAACTACGGGAAAATTTATGTCATTTTTATTGTGTTTTTTTTTTTTTACTAGTAATGGCGTCGATCTGCGATTTTTTTTTTTTTTTTTTTTTTTTTTTTTTTTTTTGCGGGACTGCGACATTGCGGCGGACAGATCGGACCCCTAACTGACATTTTTTACACTTTTGGGGGTACCAGTGACATTACTACAGTAATCAATGCTAAAAATATGCACTGTTACTGTAATAATGACACTGGCAGGGAAGGGGGTTAACCCTATGGGTGATTAATGGGTTAAATGTAAGCCTAGGGAAGTGATTCTAACTGTATGGGGGGAGGGACTTGTGAAATGACCACAGAGACCTGTGATCCTATATAGAAGGATCACAGGGGCTCTATGATCATTCCATGGAGAAGAACGGTCAGCTGTGTTTACAACAGCCGACTGTTCTTCTCTCTCAGCGGGGAGCGATCGGGGGTGTCAGGCGGCAATTGGAGTGTGTGCGCTCGCCCCCTAGCTTCCTGTGCACTACTGACGTAGGTCTACGTCGGTTTGCGCAGGAGAGCCATCCTTCCGCAGTAAAAAATTGTGCAAAAAACATGATACACAAATGTATAATAAATGGTGCAACACTAGCATGATAAAGTGTAAACCATATAGTGCATAAATTTGTAATCATCAAACGTGCATGCAAAGTGAACAAAAGTCCATTTGAAAGTCCAAAACAAATGCACAGGTCCCAGAGTGAACAATGGTAGAAAGGAGGCTTGAATCCCAAGGAGGTGTTACAGCAGGAATATTCCCAAGTCACTATTTAATTTTGGACTGTTTCATTGAATTGTATATAATTGAAGCTGGTAATCTTTATTAATTACAATTTATGTCACTATCACTTATGCACTAAGGGTTAATGTGAGCACATTATCACTTTTATATCTTTTACTGCTGTATATTGGGGATTTTAAAATTAGTTTTTATGCATCTGGTTTAATTAATTTTAGGAACATAGAAAACACATTGGCCTAAAATGTTGAAAAAATTTTTTTTTTTTTTTGGGGGGGGGGGGGGGGTGAATGTTATATAGCAGAAAGTGGAAACATATTGTTTTTTTTTTTTTTTCAGTATTGACGCTCTTTTTTTTTGTTTATAGCGCAAAAAATAAAAATCGCACAGGTGATCAAATACCACCAAAAGAAAGCTCTATTTGTAGGAAAAAAGTACAGCGTCGCACGACCGCGCAATTGTCCGTTTTAAAGTAACGCCGTGCCGGATTGCAAAATAGGGCCTGGTCATTAAGGGGGCAAATCCTTCTGGTCCAGAAGTGGTTAATGGAAGTCATCTCCAAGTCGGATCCTCGTCTATATTGATTTGATTTGGATCTGACATTACTGGAAGATTACCCAGGCATTCCCTGAAGTTTCCTCAAAGTTGCACTGAATTCGCCCTGACAAAGTCGCACTGATAGTCACGCAACTTTCAGGTCACAGCAGTGTGAACCAAACCTTAGCCCTAGTTCACACTAAGTGCCGGTTCACATTTCTGCGATCACAGAGATCGCATGTAAATCGGAGCGCACTGCTCCTAAAATTACATGTCTGTGCGGTGCGAAATCAGCCATACAGTTTGTATGGCTGAATTCGCACCGCAATCGCACTAAAACACGCACAGGACCCTTTTTTTGGTCCGCAGCAGAATCGGATCGCATGGTGGTTCACACCAGTGCGATCCGATTCTGTGCGAACTTTCAGATCGCACTGCGATATGCGATTTGATCTGGGGGTGTCGTTAACTTTTAATTGACACCCCCAGCGTATCGCATATGGCAGTGTGAACTGCCAGGGGTGCAGATGCGATGCAGGAACACGCTGTATATTCGCAGCGCTCCCGCATCGCAGAAATGTGAACCGGCACTGAATGTGGCTTTGAAATTTGTGCGAGTTCATATGAACATGCACAGATGTCTATTGAAATCGCCCCTGAAGTCACCAAAAGTAGTGCAGGAATAACTTTTGGAAATCGGTGCGGCGTCACAAAGTCGGTATTGCACCGGTTGGGACGCTCCTATTGCGGCAATAGGCTGCGATTTGATATGCGATTTGACCTGTCAAATCGAGCCGATGTGAACGGGGGCTTATTTTCAAAGCCTAAATAAACAAGCTGAATGCACAGCTGCACCAGATTTTGCACTCCCCAGTTTTAGTAAATTAGCCCCAGTATATCGGGTTGTTATTCGCAATGAATATCACCGCGCGTAAAGCAGGCGTGTTAGTTTAGCGCACGTTGTCACAGCGCACATGTGTTTTCCTCTGCTCTCTATCTACGATCTTATAAAAAAAAAAAAAGATTATAAATCCGTAGTGTCTTTGCTGCCCATAATGACCAATCAGACTCATATTATTTTTTAAAAGATGCCGTTAAAATGACATCTGGGAGACGGTGCGTTTATTATTATGGGTGACTCGGACATATTTCTCTCCGCCACATAATAGGACGTCCCCCCCCCCCATTATCAGGGTAAGCCAGTGTTCCTCTGCTACACTTGCCATCTGGCCATGCTGCTCTATGTATAGAAGAGTACAGCTGAGTGAAAAAAGCAGTTGTTTGCTGTCAGAATGAATGAAAAACAGCTTTTGTGCCCGTTATAAATTACTTAGAGCGCGTTGGAGATGACATGCTGTACAGACCATTACACAGCCAGTAAAGGGAAAGAAAAACAGGAATGCCAGGACCCTGGCCAAGCTGATTTAATAAAGCAAAAGGCAAAGTCCCTCCATGGCCACTAGTCTGAGGTCAGCCGTCTCTAAACTGACCACAGCAGCTGAACTCCGGGATCAGCAAATATTGTCTAAATCCATTCATCTCATCTCAAGTCTAATCGTCATGTGTATTCTTCCATGAATGTCGGTGAGCTTTGTGTATTTCTTCCAGATCTGTGCAGTAATCCAGTGTGTAATCCCTCTGTAATAAAGACCGCTCACTGCTGCTCTCTCTCCTTGTGCAGGGTGATTGGTCTTGTCTCCGCCCCCTCCTGTAGTTTACTGCAGGCAGCCAGTCGTGGGTGGAGTCTGCTAGGCCCCTCCCACAACGTTGCTTTTTCTCCTTGTGCAGGGTGACTGGTTTTGTCTCCGCCCCCTCCTGTAGTTTACCGCAGGTAGCCATAGTGGGTGGAGTCTGCTAGGCCCCTCCCACAACTTTGCTCTTTCTCCTTGTGCAGGGTGACTGGCCTTGTCTCCGCCCCCTCCTGTAGTTTACTGCAGGCAGCCAGTAGTGGGTGGAGTCTGATAGGCCCCTCCCACAACTTTGCTCTTTCTCCTTGTGCAGGGTGACTGGTCTCGTTTCCGCCCCCCTCCTATAGTTTACTGCAGGCAGCCAGTAGTGGGTGGAGTCTGCTGGGCCCCTCCCACAACGTTGCTCTTTCTCTTTGTGCAGGATGACTGGTCTTGTCTCTGCCCCTTCCTGTAGTTTAATACATGCAGCCTGTAGTGGGTGGGGATTGCTGGGCCCCTCCCACAACTTTGCTCTGTCTCCTTGTGCAGAGTGAATGGTCTTGTCTCCACCCCCTCCTGTAGTTTACTACAGGCAGCCAGTAGGGGGTGGAATCTGCTAGGCCCCTCCCACAACTTTGCTCTTTATCCTTGTGCAGGGTGACTGGTCTGGTCTCCGCCCCCTCCTGTAGTTTACTACAGGCAGCCTGTAGTGGATGGAGTCTGCTGGGCTCCTCCCACAACTTTGCTCTTTCTCCTTGTGCAGGGTGACTGGTCTTGTCTCCACCCCTCCTGTCGTTTACTACAGGGAACCTGTAGTGGGTGGAGTCTGCTAGGCCCCTCCCACAAAATAGCTCTTTATCCTTGTGCAGGGTGACCGGTCTTGTCTCCGCCCCTTTCTGCAGTTTACTTCAGGCAGCCTGTAGTGGGTGGAGTCTGCTGGGCTCCTCCCACAGTTTTGCTCTTTCTCCTTGTGCAGGGTGACTGGTCTTGTCTCTGCCCCCTCCTGTAGTTTTACTATAGGCAGCCTGTAGTGGATGGAGCCTGCTGGGTCCCTCCCACAGCTTTGCTTTCTCTCTCTCTCTCTCTCTCTCTCTCTCTCTCTCTCTCTCTCTCTCGCTCTCCTTGTGCAGGGTGATTGGTCTTGTCTCCACCCCCTCCTGTAGTTTACTATAGGCAGCCTGTAGTGGGTGGAGTCTGCTGGACCCCTCCCACAACTTTGCGTTTCTTGTGCAGGGTGATTGGTCTTGTCTCCACCCCCTCCTGTAGTTTACTATAGGCAGCCTGTAGTGGGTGGAGTCTGCTGGACCCCTCCCACAACTTTGCGTTTCTTGTGCAGGGTGATTGGTCTGGTCTACAC
Organism: Pelophylax lessonae; assembly: GCF_965119305.1. Taxonomy (NCBI): domain Eukaryota; kingdom Metazoa; phylum Chordata; class Amphibia; order Anura; family Ranidae; genus Pelophylax; species Pelophylax lessonae. Next base: position 23,338,934 of record NC_138777.1, read on the forward strand.
CCCCTCCTGTAGTTTACTATAGGAAACCTGTAGTGGGTGGAGTCTGCTGGACCTCTCCCACAACTTTGCTCGCTCTCCTTGTGCAGGGTGACTTTTCTAGTCTCCACCCCCTCCAGTAGTTTATTGCAGGCAACCTGTAGTAGGCGGAGTCTGCTGGGTCCCTCCCACAGCTCTGTTCTCTGCACAGGCTATGTACAGCACAAGGTTATATCTGGGTTTGCAAAAAGCATTTGGTGCATACAAAGTGGAATTTTATTATTTTGGGGTTTGTGCAGAATATACATTTTAACCACTCGCCGACCGCCCGCCGCATATATACTTCGGCAGGCTGACTCGGCTGTGCGAATCGCCGTACCTGTACAGCGATCTGCCGGAGCAATCCTGGGGGTGCGCATGCATCCTCATTAGCCAGCAGGGAAGCCGATTCATGGGGCACCTGCGATCGCTCCCCGTGGAGAGAGAACGGTGTTGTTCTCTCTGGTATCAGCACAGAGCTCCTGTATTCCTCCTATTTAGGATCACAGTTCTCTGTGTTGATTCCACAAGCCCCTCCCCCCCACAGTTAGAAAGCACCCCCTAGGCATACACGTAACCCTTTGATCACCCCTTCCCCCCAAAAAATCTCAAAATGTTAGTTAGGGGTCCGATCTGATCAAATACCACTAAAAGCAAGCTCTATTTGTGGGAAAAAGACATAAGACATTATCTTGGTTTGATAAACTTATAACACATAGCGGGCAGCTGAATGAGAGGAGGCGGGGCTGAGGTGGGACGGAAGACACCGCCGCGTCATCTGCAGAGCTGAATAGAGGAGGCGGGAGAGGAGGCGGGACGGAGGTGCGGCCGTGTAATAAATGCAGGACTTTAGCGACTCCTTGTTTTATTATCTTTAGCAATTATCGTATTATTTATCCTTAGGATTTCATTACATTTACTATTTATATAATAAAAAATAAGAAATACTAAATGTAATGAAATCCTAAGGATAAATAATACGATAATTGCTAAAGATAATAAAACAGAAGGAGTCGCTAAAGTCCTGCATATATTACACGGCCGCACCTCCGTCCCGCCTCCTCCACCAGCTCTGCATATGTGTCCTCCGTCCTCCGTCGCACCTCTGCCCCGCCTCCTCTCAATCAGCTGTCCGCTCTCTGTTATAATTTTGCCAAACCTCGAAAAATGTCTTCTGCGCATGCGCACGGACGACTCCCATCCGCTGTTTTGTGATGCTCTGTCACCGGAAGTGACGAGGTCCGATTTTTTTCACGGGTCCGACAAAATTTTACAACACCGGGTCACACTTACCTCTAAGAAGAAATACTTACCTTGAAAATTCTTCTCCAGCGCTGCCATCTCAGGTGTGGGCAGCTGAAGCCGCAGCGTCCTCTTCCGTGACGTCGGAGTCCCACAATGCACCGGCCCCGCTCGTCACTTCCGGTGCAGGCGCTGCAGCCCTGCACAGCTTCTGTTTAGCAGGGAATACCGCGCCTGCACCGGAAGTGACGAGCGGGGCCGATGCAGGCGCAATGACGTTCAGCTCCCAGGAGTCACCGCAAACCGGAAGTGACGGCGCGGGCCGCGGCCGCAGAGGGAGAAAGTGGCAGGAAGGTGAGTATATTTTCTTCCAAATTAAGGTAAGTGACCAAAAAAAAAAAAAAAAATTGCCAGTATCCATTTCTTTTTCAGGTTGCCCTCAGCAAGCGGATGGCCCAAAATGGATTTTATCAATTTTGAGGCCGGAACCCCGCTTTAAGGGGGTAAAACTTTCCGGTCCAAAAGTGGTTAAGATTGATACAACTATTTGAATTCTTCTGTCAGCGGTTAGATTTGTAAGGATTTTGCTGATCTGGCGGCACGCAGTAACTTCTTGAAAGCAACACAGAACGGACAATTTAAGCATGACGATCGTTTTGGCTGGAAGTCAACTTTTGGCCAATCCCAGCTCTTGTCCTCTCCTGTTGCTCCCTACATGCTGACACACAGATGAATGCAGGAATCCAGGAATGATGTGCGCCTGGTGTAATTGTTATTGTGTCTCTGGGGTAGGGAGGGGTAGCCGGGTATTTTGGGGGGAGGATAGAACACAGAAATATGTTTTACTGGTAGATGGTGGGATTTGGAATTCTGTGTTTTAGACACACATGGTTTGTATTGCGATCTGATTCATGGGCTTCGTGTGAAAGTTGAACTGGAGGCGTGCAGCTAACATGCGATTTCTATACATGAACAGTTTTTTTTATTTTTCTTCTTCTATTGGCTTCGTGATTGTGTTCAGCCAGGCTTGTGATCCAAGCAACCCTGCCAGACAGCAGAAGCAAATTGATGACTTCATTTTTGGATCTTTTTTTTTTTTTATCACTGATGCTAAGCAATATAGCGTGACTACCAACCTGTCCCCACCTGTGATTGGACGAATAAGGAAAAGCCGCACACTGATTATAGCTGGACTCCAGTCTTCCCTTTGAGGAGAAATTATAGAAAACGTTTTTCGGCCATACTTCTCTTGTGGGTAACATAAGCACACGTACTTTTGTTCTCCTGTAACCCAGGATCCGCTGCATAGGCGTGCGCACAGGGTGTGCCAGGTGTGCCTGGGCACACCCTAATCATCCTATGTGGTGCAGATTTCCCCCTGTTTAGACCCTAAAAATATTTTTAAAAAATTATAAAAATAAATAAAACTAAAAAATTATTTAAAAAAATTAATAAAAAAACTATAGTCACCATCCACTGCCCTACCGACACCAATCTCTGCCTACGGACACTGTCAGTATATATACACATGCACACACATATGTGTTTGAGCTTTGGGGTGCACACCCTAATGCCATAGGCTGCGCACACCTATGTGGTCTATTGCCGATGAGACAGAGCTGCTTCAGGCTGTGAAAGGATCCCGACAATATTGTCAGGATCCGCCCCACTGCCAGATTGACAGCTGGCTAAGCCTATCAGCATGCATGCATGCGGCTGAGAGCTGGAGCCTACTGCACCCACCCCCTCTCTAGCCCAGCGCTCAAGTGCGCTCTAGCATAAGCCCCCCAAATCCCCCTCCTGGTACAAATCATCTTCACTCATCCCCTCTCCCAAAACAAATACCCCAAATCACCACCCCTAGCACACCTCCCCAAATTTACCTTCCTAGACTCCTAGAACAATTCTTACACTCTGCCCCCCCCCCCCCCCAGGATGCATGATTGTGTGTAAGAAACCCCCCCCCCCCCAAAAAAAAAAACATTGAGCACTAATCCGCATGCTCCCCCCTAAACATAAATCTCCCCTTCTTCCCAGTACAAATGCACCCTTCTGTTGAAATCCCCCCCCTCCTGCCACAAATCAAATCCTCTCTCTCTCCCCATATGCCGCCAGCACAAATCACCCCCCCCCCGGAAAAAAAAAAAAGCCCCCCCCCTTCTAGCACAAATCCGCTACCCCTCAAATTTCCCCTCCGAGCACAAATCCCCTCTCCCTTCTAGCACGAATATCCCCCTCAATCATCCCTACTAGCATCAACCTACCCCCCCACCCAAAAAAAATAAAAAATCATTTCGATCTTAGCACAGATTCCCCCCCCCCCCCATATTACTTTTTCTAGCATAAACCCACCCAAATCCCCCTCCTAGTACAAATCTTCTTCACCCATCCTCCCTCCCAACACAAATCACCCCCCCCCCCCCAGTACACCTCCCCAAATTTACCCTCCTATATTTCTAGAACAATTCTTACCCTCTGCCCCCCCCCCCTCCCATTCCCAACACAAATTACCTCCCCCAATCTCCCTATGGTGCCCACCCCTTGTCCCGGCCCTGGTGGTTATTAAGGAATATATTTAAGCAAGAGTTTTTGTGCCCGGAGTTCCGCTTTAATTTAGTGATTACCAGTATACAAGTCTTCTATAGCCCAGGTTAACTCTTTAACGAGGGACCCCTTTCCTTGTCCATGTCTGCGTATCCCAGAATCCTTTGTTCTTACACAACCTCTTTACGTCTTTACAGCATCTCCTAAGTGAAATGTCTGCTTGTCCGCGAAACGTCACCCCCCCCCCCCCGCAGAGTGCGATTGTTCTGCGGCGGGTGTCGCTGAGTGTTTGGCCTCGCTCGTGTTCCTGGGCTCCTCCATCCGAGCCGTTCCATGCCGTTCTCATTTATTTTCCAATACAGAGTAAGAAACACAGATTGGCCTAATCACGGCGTGTATTATACGGTGGGGGCGAGGTGCGCGGCCAGCGGGGTGTCTAATGTGGCGTGAAAGTACATGTAATAAAAGATATTTTCTTCCTCTCGCTCCATTACACACAATGCGGCGGAGGGGAGAAATGCGGGTTAGAGCCTTTAACTGCTACGTTTCACAGAGAGCTGCCTCCGCTCCCACCGGCCCCGCCACCGCCAGACGCAGACTTTCATCTCAGCTGAAGATCTTGTTGGTTCTGTCAGAGTGGCATGGGATGCCCGAGTCTTCCCTCTGAAGCTGGCCATAGACCGGATCTGATGGTGACCTGATCTGACGCTTTCCCCATCTACGGCTGGCCGATTGGTGTCAGGGTAGAGTCGATCTGACAGGTTAGATAAGCGGCCCCGAGAACATCCGGCCTCGCCTCCCTTCTAGATACGTCAGCTTTTGGTGCGAAGAGTTCAGCGCAGCAGTTTTTGGTGCGGAAAATTTCTCTGGTCCCCCGCCCCCCCCCTCAACTTCAATCTAACCCTGCCCCCCCACCTCAACTTCACCCTAACCCTGTCCCCCCTACCTCAACTTCACCCTAACCCTGCCCCCCCACCTCAACTTCACCCTAACCCTGTCCCCCCTACCTCAACTTCACCCGAACCATGTCCTCTCCACCTCAACTTCACCTTAACCCTGTCCCCTCCTCCTCAACTTCACCCTAACCCTGTCCCCTCCTCCTCAACTTCACCCTAATCCTGCCCCCCATCTCAACTTTAACCTAACTATGTCTCCCTTACCTCAACTTCACCCTAACCCTGCCCGCCATCTCAACTTCACCCTGACCCTGTCCCTTCCACCTCAGCTTCACCCTAACCCTGTCCTCCCCACCTTAACTTTTACCCTAACCATGTCCCCCTTACCTCAACTTCACCATACCCATGTCTCCCCTACCTCAACTTCACCCTAACCATGTCCCCCCCTACCTCAACTTCACCCTAACCCTGTCTGCCATCTCAACTTCACCCTAACCATGTCCCCCCACCTCAACATTACCCTAACGCTGTCCTCCCCACCTCATCTTCCCCCCTAACGCTGTCCCCTCCACCTCAACTTTGCCCCAACGCTGTCCCCTCCACCTCAACTTTGCCCCAACGCTGTCCCCTCCACCTCAACTTTGCCCTAACGCTGTCCCCTCCACCTCAACTTCGCCCTAACGCTGACCCCTCTACCTCAACTTCGCCCTAACGCTGACCCCTCCACCTCAACTTCGCCCTAACGCTGACCCCTCTACCTCAACTTGGCCCTAGCGCTGTCCCCTCCACCTCAACTTGGCCCTAGCGCTGTCCCCTCCACCTCAACTTGGCCCTAGCGCTGTCCCCTCCACCTCAACTTCACCCTAGCGCTGTCCCCTCCACCTCAACTTCGCCCTAGCGCTGTCCCCTCCACCTCAACTTCACCCTAACGCTGTCCCCTCCACCTCAACTTCGCCCTAACGCTGTCCCCTCCACCTCAACTTTGCCCTAGCGCTGTCCCCTGCACCTCAACTTCGCCCTAACGCTGTCCCCTGCACCTCAACTTCGCCCTAACGCTGTCCCCTACACTCAACTTCGCCATAACGCTGTCCCCTACACCTCAACTTCGCCCTAACGCTGTCCCCTGCACCTCAACTTCGCCCTAACGCCGTGCCCTCCACCTCAACTTCGCCCTAACGCCGTGCCCTCCACCTCAACTTCGCCCTAACCCCGTGCCCTCCACCTCAACTTCGCCCTAACGCCGTGCCCTCCACCTCAACTTCGCCCTAAGGCTCGGTTTACACTTATGCGATGCGGGAAGGCTGCGAATTCGCAGCCTGTTCCCGCATTGCAAACGCACCCTTGGCAGTTCACACTGCCATATGCGATACACTGGGGGGTGTCAATGTAATGTTAACGACACCCCCAGTTTGATCGCATATCGCAGTGCGATCTTACAGTTTGCACAGGATCGGATCGCACAAGTGTGAACCACTGTGCGATCCGATCCTGATGCGGCTCAAAAAAAGGGTCATGTGCGACTTTACTGCGGGTGCAGTGCGAATTTAGCCATACAAAGTGTATGGCTGAATTCGCACCGCACACCCGATCGCATGTAATGAAGCAGCAGTGCGCTCCGATATTATATGCGATCGCCGCAGCCGCACATATGTGAACCGGCACTCACTCTGTCCCCCCATCACCCCAACTTCACCCTAACCCTGCCCTTGATTGTACTAATGACACTGGCGGGTAAGGGGTTAACAGTATAGGTGATCAAGGGGTTAAATGTGACCCTAGGGGAATGATTCTAACTGTGGGGGGGGGGCGTGGCTTCTGAGATGACCATAGAGACCTGTGATCCTATATATAAAGATCACATGAGCTCTGATCATTTCAGGGAGAAGGACGGTCAGCTGTGGTTACAACAGCTGACTGTTCTTCTCTCTAAGCGGGGAGCGATCGCAGGTGTCAGGCGGCAATCGTAGCCACCTGACCTGTGTATCGGTTTCCCCGCTGCCGAGTGGGGGGCGGGAGCGCGCCGGCAGCGCGCACTCTCCCCCCTAGCTTCCGGCGCGCGACCGACGTAGACCTACGTCGGTTTGCGCAGGAGAGCCACCCTGCCACAGTAAAATGGCGGCGGGTGGTCGGGAAGTGGTTAAAAGCAAACAACATTCTGCAGTAATTTTTGAACGACATTCGTCAGATCATCAAAAAATTGTTCAATTAATTTTGTACAAACACTTGAAATCTACTAGCGTATGGTCGGCTTCAGCTAATCCCATTCCATATTTACTTCTAAGTAACATTGCAAATTCCTTTAAAAAAGTCGGAATTTTCTGCTTCATCCCATTCCTGGGCGTCTATCAGTGCTGTGCCATTGGAATGTTAATGAAGATTGGGATCCCGGACTGTAACCTTGTGCCGGCTTCTCAGCTCATCATGCGGCACATCCCTGGTAACACCCCCTTCTCTAAAGGCCAGACGGCTACGGAGAACTCCAAATTAAATGACCGCTTCCGCCTACAACCCAAGCTGCATTGTGCAAAACCTCCCTGGGTTGGCTAAACTATCAAGCCTGAAAAAGATTCTCGCTGAGCCTCATCCTGTGGTATCCATTCTCTAACAGTTTCCAAGGACACGGACTTCTGACCTGAGATTTCCACACAATTACTAGGGATGAGCCGAACTGCCCTGGGTTCCTTCCAGCAAGCTTCGGGGGGAGCTTCTAAGGAGTTCAGATGCCGAAAACATACCCCACACGTGTCAAACACAAGGCCCTGGGGCCGAATCTGGCCCTCCAGGCCATTCCATGTGGCCCTCTCAGAGAGTTGCCACCTCATCCCTTTAAACCAGGACACATAATAATTACGCAGAGAATACAAATATATGGCGCTCAAGCATACTTGCCAACTGTCCCTTTTTTTCCTGGGACAGTCCCTGCAAATAGGAGCCTGTCCCGGGTAATTTATATTGTCCCTGGAAGCGCCTGTTAATCGGGCTGCCCATAAATGTTACGCAGAAGTAGTGCAGCTGAATGGGAGACTTATTACAACTTCTGCTACTGTGGCATTAATTTTGAAATTCCCTTTTTAATTTCCTGTAATTCTCTCTATATTGAGTAGACCCTATAATCTGATAAGTAGGCGAGATTAATTATGCAGAGTGGGCGGAGCTTCAGGGAAGTGGTTGTGGAAATTGATAGCTGTGCTGCAAAGTGTCCCTGGAATTTTTTTTTTTTTTAAATGTTGGCAACTATGGCTCAAGGTAACTATTACATTAAAGGGCAGTAAAAACTGGCGCATTATAGGTATAAATAGAGCAAGACTATTATATATAATCATATACAGTATAATCCAAAAGTCAATAAGTTAGTGAGTCCATGAAAAGAAGATGAATGGATGGGCTTTGGATGGGTGTACAATTGGTGCTTTAATCCATTGTTAAACTACTGCACTTAGAGGCGCTCTTCTTTTCCTTTTTTGTCCTCATAATAATTACACAGGTCCTAGGGCTTATAAGGTGATAACCACTTAAACTGCGGAAGGCTGGCTTGGCTGCGTAAATCGACGGAGGGGTACGTCAGTTCCCGGGAGCACTCCTGTGGGTGAGCACCCGCCACCGGCGGCATGCTCCTACCCCAACTAGGCAGCGGGGATGCCGATCCACGGGACAGGCATCGGCGATCGTTCCCCACTGAGAGAGAAGGACAGGCAGCTGTTGTAAACACATCAGACCGTTGTTCTGTCTGAAATGATCACAGAGCCCCGGTGATCCTTCTATATAGGATCACAGGTCTCTATGGTCATTTCACAAGTCCCTCCCCCATACAGTTAAAAAACACCCCTTAGGCTCACAATCAACCCATTTGATCACCCCTGGGTTAACTCCTTCCCTGCCAGTGGGGAGGGACTTGTGAAATGATCACAGAGCCCCGGTGATCCTTCTATATAGGATCACAGGTCCCTATGGTCATTTCACAAGTCCCTCCCCCATACAGTTAAAAAACACCCCCTAGGCTCACAATCAACCCATTTGATCACCCCTGGGTTAACTCCTTCCCTGCCAGTGTCGTTAGTACAGTGACAGTGCATATTTTTAGCACGGATTACTGTAGTAATGTCACTGGTCCCCTCAAAAGTGTCAAAAATGTCAGTTGGGGTCTGATCTGTCCGCCGCAATGTCGCAGCCCCGCTAAAAATCGCAGATCGCCGCCATTACTAGTAAAAAATAAATTAAATAAAAATGACAAATTGTTCCCCTAGTTTGTAGACGCGATAACTTTTGCACAAATTGCGATTTTATTTATTTATTTTTTTGCCAAAAATATGTAGAATACAAATTGGCCTGAAAGAATGGAAAATTTTGATTTTAAATTTTTTTTTCTTCTTGGGAATGTTATATAACAGAATGTGAAAAATATTATTTTTTTTTATTTTTTTCAGAATTGTCGCTCTTTTTTTGTTTATAGCGCAAAAAATAAAAAATCGCACAGGTGATCAAATACCACCAAAAGAAAGCTCTATCTGTGGGGAAAAAAGGACCTCAATTTTATTTTGGTAAAGTGTCGCACGACCGCACAATTTTCCCTTAAATATTGCAGTGCTGAATCACAAAAAAATGGCCTGGTCATTAAGGGGGCAAATCCTTCGGGTCCAGAACTGGTTAAACTCACTTAGTGCCTGATGTGCATTATTTTAGCACTAGACCCTGTGTAATTATTATGTGTCCTGGTTTAAAGCGGTAGTATACCGCTTTTTTTCCACTTTTAACTACAGGTAAGCCTATAATAAGGCTTAACTGTAGGTACAATTAATATCTCCTAAACCGGCACGGTTTGCAGTCTGGCGGACCTTCAGCTTTACTTGCCGGAAAATAACTCCCGCGCGCATGCACGGGAGTGACGTCATCGCGGCTCCGGCCAATCACAGCGTGGGGTTTGCACTGCCCCTTGAAACATGTACCAATGCAACAAAAAAAAAAAAAAAAAATCAATTAAGGCTTCTTTCACACGGTCCGCCTCCGCAGGCAGATCCGTGTTGCTCAGCAGGGATCGATCCGCGATCCCTGCTGAGCCGGCGGATGACAGCTCCGTCTCCGCTTGCAGAGCGGAGAGGGAGGTGTCTCAGCACCCGCTGCCCTCTATGGGGTATCGGATGAGAGCGGACCGCTTGTCCGCTCTCATCAGATCCGCTTCGCTCCGATTACTGAACGGATGGAAAAATAGGGTTTCCATCCGTCCAGATTTCAGCACAGGATCGAATGCGAATGGCAGCGGGTGTCAGCGGAGGTGACCTCCGCTGACACCCGCTGCCCCATAGAGCTGCATGGAGGATCCGATCAGATCCGCCTAAAAAACTGACAGGCGGATCTGATCGGACCGCCCGTGTGAAAGAGCCCTTAGCCAGGAGAATAATTATTTTAAAGCACTGACATTTACTGACATGAAAAATTTTTAAATTGCCAACAAATGACATTTCCCTCTTTGGCTTCTTTTTTAAGAGTAAAAATGGTACACAGATCCCAAAAGTCCACCAAAAAACATAGCAGACCGTTAGGGTGTTTTTTTGGGGGAAATTTTGAGGGATCTGTCAAATCAAAAATGCTCATAATCTGGGCTAATAGGCAAAGGGTTTAAAAAAAAAAAAAAATTGAAGGTGGGGTTTGCGCTGCCCCGTCAAACATGTACCAATGCAAAAAAAATCCATTTAGCCAGGAGAAATTATTAGTTTAAAGCACTGACATGAAAAAGTGTTTTAAATTGCCAACAAATGACATTCCTCTCCTGGATTTTTTTTTTTAAAGCGAAAATGCCCATAATCTGGGAAAATAGGCAAAGGGTTGTCAACAAAAATGAGAGTGGGGGGTTTACACTGCCCTGGAAAACATGTGCCAAAGCACAAAGAAAAAAAAATAAAGAAAAATCTGTTCTCTTTAGCCCAGAGAAGTGATTTTTTTTTTTTCTTTTTAGAAACTGACATTTCCAAAAAAATAGTATTTTAAATTGCTAGCAAATGGTCTTTCCCTCCCGTGCTTTTTTTTTTTTTTTTTTTTTTGAGAAGCCAACAATGACATCTCATTTGCCAGCAATTTTAACTTTTTATTATTATTTTTTTTTGTAAATGCCCCCCCCCCCCCCAAAAAAAAAAAAATGCAAACCAGGCCAGTTGGGTCTAGTGTGGATTTTAAGGGAGTATCCCAATAAAAAAAAAAAAAAAATGTCTCCCACTACATACATTTAGCTTACCAATCATTAGATGTGGTGGCAGCATTCATATTTTTTTTTTTTTTGTAAATGTCCCTTTTCCTGTAGTATATCCTACAGAAAGAATGAAAAAAAAATTGAGTAGGTCCCTCCCCCCCAAATAAAGATGCCTACCAGGCCAGTTGGGTCTAGTGTGGATTTTAAGGGAGTATCCCAATAAAAAAAAAAAAAATGCCTCCCACTATGGGTTTAAAGGGGTATTAAACCCAAAATGAAAATGTAATACATTTAGCTTACCAATCATTAGATGTGGCGGCAGCATTCATATTTTTTTTTTTTTTTTTTTTTAGAAACTGACATTTCCAAAAAAATAGTATTTTGAATTGCTAGCAAATGGCATTTTCCTCCCGTTGCCTTTTTTTTTTTTTTTATTAAGAAGCCAACAATGAAATGTCATTTGCCAACAATTTGAACTTTTTTTTTTTTTTTTTTTGTAAATGTCCCTTTTCCTGTAGTATATCCTACAGAAAGAATGAAAAAAAAAATTGAGTAGGTCCCCCCCCCCCCCCCAAATAAAAATGCCTACCAGGCCAGTTGGGTCTAGTGTGGATTTTAAGGGGGTATCCCAATAAGAAAATAAATAAATGCCTCCCACTATGGGTTTAAAGGGGTATTAAACCCAAAATTAAAATGTAATACATTTAGCTTACCTATCATTAGATGTGGTGGCATTCATTTTTATTTTTTTTTAAGAAACTAACATTTCCAAAAAAATAGTATTTTGAATTGCTAGCAAATGGCATTTTCCTCCCGTTCTTTTTTTTTTTTCTTCTTATTTTTATTGAGAAGCCAACAATGACATGTCATTTGCCAGCAATTTTAACTTATTATTATTATTATTATTATTATTATTTTATTTTGTAAATGTCCCTTTTCCTGTAGCATATCCTACAGAAAGAATGAAAAAAAAATTGTGTAGGCCCCCCCCCCCACAAAAAAATGCATACCAGGCCCATTGGGTCTAGTGTGGATTTTAAGGGGATACCCCAATTTAAAAAAAATAAATCCCTCCCACTATGGGTTTAAAGCGGTATTATACACAAAATTAAAATGTAATAAATTTAGCTTACCAATCATTAGATGTGGTGGCATTCATTTTTTTTCTTTTTTTTTTTTTAAGGCTTTTTTTTCCTCCGTTAGCTCACCTCCGGTATTAGTAGTACACAAATCCTGGAGGAAGGATCACAGGGGGTGGCACCATTGGAAACCAACCTTGTCAGTCTGCGGGGAGGGGGGGAGTGTTAAATGTATTATCAGATTTAAATACACTAACAAATTGAAGCAACGCTCCAGCTCACACCTTATAATCAGTTACAGCAAACCGTTTTTTTTTTCCCCTTTGGGGGATTAAGGTTTTACATAAATAAAGCTGATAATTGTATGCACCCCCACCAGTGTTAAATGGTTTGTCCCAAACCTGTAAACTGATACATTCTGCGGGAGAGCTTGTGCTTTTGAAAAACGGTAGAGTTGTTGACTGGATCACGAGGTGACAATAGAAGAAAGAAAAATTAAAAAAGAAAACCAATGCAGGCTTCACATCTAATGATTGGTAAGCTGCAATATAATACATGTCTGCCTTTGGGTTTAATATTGCCTTAAAGGGGAATTGACATGCAAACACAAAACAAGCTGGAACAATGTAACTATGTCAGGAAATCACCATACATAAACATCAACTCATTAAACACCAAGCAACATGAAGTTGGACTCCAGGCACAAAAAAGTTTATTTTTTTATTATATATATATATATAATATAATATTTCCCTTTCCTAGACAGTTGTCACCGTACTATGTTTTAGTATTAATATAATTATATAACTATAATAAATATATAATATTAACATTTCCCTTCCTAGACAGTTGTCACCACCATACTAATATATATATATATATATATATATATATATATATATATATATATATATATATATATATATATACACAGTTGACACTTGGAAATATTATAAATATATATATATATATATATATATATATAATATAATTTTTCTTTTTTTCTTTTCCCCTTCCCAGACAGTTATCAGCCTGTGACTGGACAGTGAAAGGAGCGTCACTCTGCTCTCTCCTCCTATCAGCATGTTACTTATTAGCGCATGCACTGACTGGCTGCTTATTATGCTGCTTCTTCCTCTCACTCTGCAAAGCTGCATTATTTGCATCTTTTATATCTGCCCAGAGTTCAGCTTTAAATTATAAATGCAAAGTAATGACATTGTAAGGGGCCAAAAAAGCATCGGATCATCCGGGGTCATGTGATCTGCGTTTGGGAATTTTCTGCAGTCTCTCGAGTTTTCCCAGAACTTCAGATCACAAGGCCGTGCAGTTTTGACTGTATTGCACGTCTAAAATGTATTTGTCACCAAAATTTCTTGTTGATGTTTTGAGATGGAGAAGGCGAGTGTGACACACTTCCCTTTTTTTTTTTTTTTTTTTGTCTTTTTAATCCGCTGACTTTTTTTTTTATTATTTGTCATCCCAGAGACGCAACAGGAAATTCTTCCAATCCCTCCAAGATACACTATATTACCAAAAGTATTGGGACGCCTGCCTTTACACACACATGAACTTTAATGGCATCCCAGTCTTAGTCTGTAGGGTTCAATATTGAGTTGGCCCACCCTTTGCAGCTATAACAGCTTCAACTCTTCTGGGAAGGCTGTCCACAAGGTTTAGGAGTGTGTCTATGGGAATGTTTGACCATTCTTCCAGAAGCTCATTTGTGAGGTCCGGCACTGATGTTGGACGAGAAGGCCTGGATCGCAATCTCTGCTCTAATTCATTCCAAAGATGTTCTATCGGGTTGAGGTCAGGACTGTTAAGTTCCTCCACCCCAAACTCGCTCATCCATGTCTTTATGGACCTTGATTTGTGCACTGGTCCAAATCATTTTGCGGAGGGGGGATTAAGGTGCGGGGTTGTTTTTCAGGGGTTGGGCTTGGCCCCTTAGTTCCAGTGAAGGGAACTCTTAAGGCGTCAGCATACCAAGACATTTTGGACAATTTCATGCTCCCAACTTTGTGGGAACAGTTTGGGGATGGCCCCTTCCTGTTCCAACGTGACTGCGCACCAGTGCACAAAGCAAGGTCCATAAAGACATGGATGAGCGAGTTTGGAGTGGAGGAACTTGACTGACCTGCACCCGATAGAACACCTTTGGGATAAATTAGAGCGGAGACTGCGAGCCAGACCTTCTCTATCTGAATTGGGGGGAAAAAAAAATATTCCTATACTTTAGAGCTGAACTCCAAAAACAAAAACTTTCATTTTAAAGGTTTCACATAATCGCCATAAATTATATAAATCCACATTGTGTGCACCTAATGCCTTTGCTAATTCAGTTATCACCTTGTAAAAGTAGCTGTGACATCATCACTGTGCTGTACATAGCCTGTGCAGAGAGCAGAGCTGTGGGAGGGGACCAGCAGGCTCCACCCACCGCTGGCTGCCTGCAGAAAACTACAGGAAAGGATCGAGACAAGACCAGTCACCCTGCACAAGGCGAGAGATCAAAACTGTGGGAGGGGCCAGCAGGCTCTACCCACTAAAGTCTGCCTGCAGAAAGCTACAGGAGGGGGCGGAGACAAGACCAGCCACCCTGCACAAGGAGAGAGAGAGAGCAAAGTGATGGGAGGGGCCCAGCAGGCCCCACCCACTAAAGGCTGCCTGCAGAAAGCTACAGGAGGGGGCAGAGACAAGTCCAGTCACCTTGCACAAGGGGAAAGATCAAAACTGCGGGAGGGGCAAGCAGGCTCCACCCACTGCTGGCTGCCTGCAGAAAACTACACGAAGGGATGGAGACAAGACCAGTCACCCTGCACAAGGCGAGAGATCAAAGCTGTGGGAGGGGCTCAGCAGGCTCCACCCACTAAAGTCTGCCTGCAGAAAGCTACAGGAGGGGGCGGAGACAAGACCAGTCACCCTGCACAAGGCGAGAGATCAAAACTGTTGGAGGGGCCAGCAGGCCACACCCACTAAAGGCTGGATGCAGAAAGCTTCAGGAGGGGGCGGAGACAAGACCAGCCACCCTGCACAAGGAGAGAGAGCAGCAGTGAGCGGTCTTTATTACAGAGGGAAAGTCTCACACTGGATTACTGCACAGATCTGGAAGACATACACAAAGCACACCAAGTTTTAAGAAAAATACACATGATGAATGGATTTAGACAATATTTGCTGATCCCGGAGATCACCTTTTAAAATATTGGAACCTCTAGACATCACCAAGCACCAGAAAACAACACTATGCAGAGTTCAGAGTCTCCAGGGAGGGTCTCGGTAATGAGTTGTTCCGGTAATAGACAGCGCCAATGTTTTAATATTGGAGTGATTATCAGGTTGGTAGACCCCCCCCCCCCCTACCCCTTCCCCCTCCGGGGGGGATTCAGGAGAGGTTACAAACACCTGGATGCAGCTGTGCCGCACAGACAACAGACTCATTAGCTGTAATGTTGTAGCACGAAAAGTTATTTACAGGAGGGGGGTGTATCAGGTGATGCCTGGGGGGATTCTGTGTAGGGGGAATGCTTGGTCCTGGTATGTCAGTAAGCACACGGCTTTATTTATAGAAGTGTATCACCCTCCTGGGGAGGTGCTAGAGAGAATAGTCTTGGATCTTTTCTGCTTACCAGAAGGATTGCAGGTAAATCTATATTATTCTCTGCCTACCAGAGAGCAGGATCTGCTAGTAAGGTCTGCTCAATGTGCTCAGGTGCAGTTCAGTTTGTCTGAAGTGTTTCACACTGGTCCAATAGGAAGGCATATTGGAAACTGGGAGGAAACCTGACAACTGGCATTTAGTACAGCCCTGGTGATTGGTAGAGGAAAGTGCATTGGTGCATGCGGGGGTACTGTATAAATGCCAAGAACACACGTGCTCTGAGTCTTTCAGCTGGAGAGCGAGGTCCCCACCACCTCCAATTTTTTTTTTTTTTTTGACAGCCCTTTGCCTATTAGCCCAGATTATGAGTGTTTTTGATTTGACAGATCCCTCAAACCTTCCCCCTCCTTTGCAGAAGCTGCCATACGGCCTCAGGTGGTCGACCTGAGGGTCTGAAAGTTAGAGAGGAACTGAACCTGGAGGTCCTGTTAAGCTGACTGAGAGGGGAGACACTGAAAGATCTGATTCTGCACACAGGGAGTACAGGTCTGTGTCAAGAGGCCTGACCTGAGAGGGCCATCCCATCCCTGCAGCTAGAAGAGTCAGTGGACAGGTGTCAGTAAGGGGACGCTAGAGAGTATCCTGAAGATAGTGTAGTTGCATCAATTCTGTTGCTGGTGAAAGAGCAAGAAGACTTAACCCTTTCCGTACAAGAGGCAGTATGGTTAACCACTTGCCGACCGCCAGTAGTACATATACTGTGGCAAGTCGGCTCTGTCCTGCGAAACTACGTAACTGTACGTCATTTCGCAGGAACGCTAGTGGGGGCGTGAATACGGGGGCCCTGTAATTTCTAACAGCAGTCTTGAATAAGAGCCACTAGTTTGGTGTAGAAAGTAAAAAAAAAAAAAAAAAAAAACAGGGTCCTGCCTAGCGTGAGGTGACCAGATTTTTAAAATGAAATCTGGGGACATAATTTATTTTTTTTTTAATGGCAAATGGTAAACCATTTTATAAGCATATTTAATCAAATGATCTATGCAGTGTATGTGGTATGTGTTTATTGAATGATTGTATGATATATATACCGTATATACTCGAGTATAAGCCAACTTTTTCAGCATGCTTTTTTGCTTTGCTTTCATGCTGAAAAATCCCCCCACGGCTTATAGTCACGGTCTCACTTACCTTTTCCCCGGTCAGTGCGCATGCGCAACCACCGCTCGGGAAAGCCCGTACATTTTTAAATGTCATCTGGAGATGCAGGTGCTGCGGGCAGGGTACAGGAGATTCTCCTGTACCCTTCCCACAGCACTGCATCCCCTGTACCATCTGTGCCATGCCTGAACCATCTCCTGTGCCATGCCTGAACCATCTCCTGTGCCATGCCTGAACCATCTCCTGTGCCATGCCTGAACCATCTCCTGTGCCATGCCTGAACCATCTCTTGTGCCATCTCCTGTGCCATGCCTGAACCCTCTCCTGTGCCATGCCTGAACCCTCTCCTGTGCCATGCCTGAACCCTCTCCTGTGCCATGCCTGAACCATCTCCTGTGCCATCTCCTGTGCCATGCCTGAGCCACCTCCTGTGCCATGCCTGAACCACCTCCTGTGCCATGCCTGAACCATCTCCTGTGCCATGCCTGAACCATCTCCTGTGCCATGACTGAACCATCTCCTGTGCCATGACTGAACCATCTCCTGTGCCATGACTGAACCATCTCCTGTGCCATGCCTGTACCATCTCCTGTGCCATGACTGAACCATCTCCTGTGCCATGACTGAACCATCTCCTGTGCCATGACTGAACCATCTCCTGTGCCATGCCCACAGCCCTGCATCTCCTGTGCCATGCCCACAGCCCTGCATCTCCTGTGCCATGCCCACAGCCCTGCATCTCCTGTGCCATGCCCACAGCCCTGCATTTCCTGTGCCATGCCCACAGCCCTGCATTTCCTGTGCCATGCCCACAGCCCTGCATTTCCTGTGCCATGCCCACAGCCCTGCATCTCCTGTGCCATGCCCACAGCCCTGCATCTCCTGTACAATGCCCGCAGCCCCTGCACCATGCCCGCAGCCCCTGTTTTGGGTCTCATGGTGGTCCAGTTGGGTCCAGTAGCTGCTGCATTTCCCACCCTAGGCTTATACTCGAGTCCAATACGTTTTCCCAGTTTTTGTGGTAAAATGAGGTGCCTCGGCTTATATTCTGGTCGGCCTATACTCGAGTATATACGGTACATTATTTCTAACATTATTAAAAAAAAAAAAAGATACTTCTTAGAATTTTTTGGGTTATGACTACCAAATGTTAAGAAGATAAGATACAAAATATACATTGAAAAGTTTTTTTTCTATTTTATTTTTGCCAAAGGATTGTGATTCAACAATAACAGTATAAATGAACAATTCAGAACAGTAAAAGATTGCATGGTAACAACACGTAGGACACCTTCCAACATAACTAAACAAATAAAAATCGCTGTTCTAAGACTACAAATGTTAAAGGAACAGTTAGGCTCCATACGGACTTCACTCAAAATAAAGTTTTTATGGTGTCAGGAGGTCCCTGAGCGCTCAGCGCTGTCCTACCTTATAGGAATAAACCATTCTCGAATAGTTTAACCTCAAAGCCTGTGTTCCAGCGCCGATCTCCCAGGGGCGCCTCTGATTGGCTGAAAGCAGTCAGCTGATGCTCTCACCCAACCAGTGACTCCTATTCATAAAACTGGCTTGAAAAAGGTATGTTTCTTTTTCAAGCTAGTTTTATGAATGGGAGTCACTAAATGGCTTAGAACAGGGGTGTCAAACTAAACTTAATCGCAAGCCACATCAGTATTATGGTTGCCCTCAAAGGGTCGGTTATATCTGTAAGATTCGATGTCCAGAGCACCCCACGCCCCCTTACACCCTTACATGAGATGTCAAGAGCCCCCCCCCACCATCAGAAGTCAAGTCACCCACCCTTCCTTACATCACAATGCACCCCCTTACCTTGTGCTGCTGTCCGGAAGAAGATGCAGGTGGATCTGAAAGGAAGAAAGTACAGGGTCTGGAGGAGGACCAGAGGAGGGCTGCAAGGTGATGTTGCGGCTGCACAGAGAGGTGCAGGATCTGTAGGAGGAGTTCTGCCCTCCTCTCTGCTGCAGATGGCTGAGAAGGGGGGGGGGGGGGGCGGGGGCGCAAAGACGAGCCTTTCTGCAGCTGCACAGAGTAGCACTGGATCTGGCAAAGGAGTTCTGTCCCCTCTGCTACCGACTACTGAGACAATGTGGGGGTAGAGACAAGGGGGGTGCTGCAAAAGAGGTGTGAGGGCCACATGAAATGGCCTGGGGGGGGGGCCGCATTTGGCCCACGGGCCTTGTGTTTGACACCTGTGGCTTAGAGCATCCGCTAACCCCTCTCAGCCAATCAGAGGCGCCGCTGGCTGGCCCTGCAGGAGCCTTCCAATTTAGAAAGGTTTCTAAACTGGAAGAGTCAGGATGCTGGGAGATTGGTGCTGGAATACAGACTTTGGGGTTAAACTATTGAAGAATGGTGAGCCAGTGCCAGGGACATCCTGGCACCATAACAAACCCTATCCGGGGACAAAACCGGGGACAGTGTCCTCAGTCCGGGGACATCTGGTCACCCTAGCGCCCCCTGCAGTAAATGTCATGACATGTATATTACATACAGTTTCAGCTGTAATTTGCTGATCCTGGGCTGTATAGGGACACAGATTGTGCGGTTAGAAGGTTAACGATGGGGTCGGCCACCCAGGATGACAGTTTTGTGCCCAGCAAATAACATGACCTGGCAAGCTGTGGCCGAGTCCTTGGACGCTATAAGGCAAGGCTGTTGGGCACGCATATGAGCCGTCAGTCAACAGGCGGAATTAGACACGCTGTCCCCTGTACTCTGCTGGAGGTCAATGGAAACCTGTACTGAGCAAGCATGGAATAGCTCCACCATAGCTTCCAGTGACTCCCATTCAGAATCCCTCTGTCCCCAGTTCATTCTCGGATGTCCCAATCTTTGGTCGGATGTATAGACCTCTATATAGCACGGCTTGACAAAGTCAAAAAGTTAGAAGCTAGTTTTTTTTTTTTTTTTTTTTTTTTTTTTTTTAAACTAACAAATCTTACGTCTGGAACATGTAACACGTTTCCGAAGGGGAACTTCTCCTTTAACCCTTTTGCTGCCAGAAACGTTTTTGCATTTTTTGGCACACATTTAAAAAAAAAAAAAACACTGTAGGCCTGAAGATTTCATAAAGCCCTCCAAATATTACTTATTTTCTGAAAGCAGGCACCCCAGAGAATAAAATAGTGGTAGTTCCCATTTTTTATTGCACACAATATTATCGCAAAGGTCTAGGAAACACAACATTTCTGAAAAAAAAACAAAATAAAAGTGAATTTTAGAGGGGACAAAAATGCAATAAATTACCCAATTTTTGGATAAAATATAAAAGCCAAGGTTGCACCTAGATACCCAATATGTCAAACCTTAAAAATGTAAGTACCCTATATTTTCCATAGGCGATGCTTTAAAAGTCCCCTATAAGTCATCAGTTTAGCATTACAAAGGGGGTCTGATGCTAGAATTATTGCTCTCATTCCGGCATGCATTCCAGTATGTAATATGTGTATCGCAATCAAGGTTTTCAGGCATAGGCCCCCCTGCCGCGTGTGTTTTTTGTTTGTACATTTGTATATGTAGGTATGGGGTGCCTCCTTTTTTTTTTTTTTGGGGGGGGGGGGGAGTTTTGTGCTTGGGTGTACCTTATATTTTTTACAATTAAAATGTGTGTTTTTTTTATTTACTTTTTTTTATCACATAGTGGAGGCGGGTCAGGGTGCACACCTGCGTGTGACGTCATGGCGCACGCAGACTTGTGAATAAAAGCCACACCCGGTGTGCCTTTTCCTGCCAGCTGCCATGCCATTGCAAAGGACCCGGGGTCCCCAGTTGTACACTTTGATTTTTTTACTCACTCAGTTAAGATATATACGTTGTTCCATTGAAAGCATTTTATTATATTCGTTCAGAAGTACCCGTTGATCCTGTCTTGTGAGCAGATGCCGCATACCAACGCAAACATTTCTAGGGCACCTGGTCGGCTTGAGCGGCACCTCTTTACTGATATCAGTTATCATTGTTCCTGGCTATCTCTATGAACTACAGGACACCACCCTGATTGGTTATAGAGATGAGGAGAGGAGATGTGTTTTGTAGTCTTGTCCTATGGTGAAAATGGTGGTGCTTCTCGAAAGATACAGTACAGTTAGGGAGCGAACTAGGCCAGGACTACAGAACAACTCCCCCCTATTTTTTCACCATAACCTATCAGGGAGGTGTTCTGTAGTTCAAAGATAGCCAGATAGAGCGTTACTGGCAGGATCATAAAAAAAAAAAATATAGGGGAAAAAATGGAAAAAAGAAAAGTAATGCAGCCAGCACATTTAAGGGAGCACAACCTGCATTATATTCACTTCAGTATTATGATTGCCCTCAAAAGGGCCGGTTGTATCTGTAAGACTAGATGTCCAGAGCATCCCCTACCCTTACATAAGACGCTGAGCCTCCCCACCATCAGAAGTTGAGTCCTCCACCCTCCCTTACATCACAGTGCACCCCCTTACCTTGTGCTGTTGCTGGGAAGAAGCTGGAGGCATTGCTGGAAAGTAGAAAGTACCAGGTCTAGAGGAGGGCCAAATAAAATGTCCTGGAGGGCCGAATTTGACACATGTGCTCTGAAGGCTTTTAAAGCATCACCAATGGAGAATTTTGGATGCCATTGTTTGCGGTTGCACTCCATTTTAGGGCATGACATGTTTGCTATCTATTTACTCAAAGCAACCTCGTCTTTTATATTTTGCTAAACATTGTGTTGTAATGTTGTCTGTTTGCAAGATAATTCATTTTAGTGTATTTTTGCTTTATAAACAGCCATGCAAATATAATGCTACATAGAAAATCGCAACACCCACTATTATATTCTCCACAATCTCTGCTGTCAGAAAATATGTAATTGTTTGGGGGTTTAAAATAATTTCTAACAAAAAATGCAGATTTTTACGTGTGTGAAAAATCTAAAAATTGCTGTGTTAAAGCAGACTGCAAGTCTGTGAACTTCTCATAGTTCCAGCAAGCCCTGCAATGAGCAAACATCTGTTTTTTGCTTTTTTTACCCCCCTGTGCTGTCTGTGCCCTGTGACAGTTGTCACCACGACAAATAGAAGATGTCATGTCATGTGTATTCTTGCTTGAATCTTGGTGTGCTTTTGTTTATTTCTTCCAGATCTGTGCAGTAATCCAGTGTGAGACTTTCCCTCTGTAATAAAGACCGCGAGGTATCTCCTCTTTTGGATGGGATTTTTAAAGGCAATTATATGACTATCTATATATATATATATATATATATATATACACACAGGGAGTGCAGAATTATTAGGCAAATGAGTATTTTGACCACATCATCCTCTTTATGCATGTTGTCTTACTCCAAGCTGTATAGGCTCGAAAGCCTACTACCAATTAAGCATATTAGGTGATGTGCATCTCTGTAATGAGAAGGGGTGTGGTCTAATGACATCAACACCCTATATCAGGTGTGCATAATTATTAGGCAACTTCCTTTCCTTGGGCAAAATGGGTCAAAAGAAGGACTTGACAGGCTCAGAAAAGTCAAAAATAGTGCGATATCTTGCAGAGGGATGCAGCACTCTTAAAATTGCAAAGCTTCTGAAGCGTGATCATCGAACAATCAAGCATTTCATTCAAAATAGTCAACAGGGTCGCAAGAAGCGTGTGGAAAAACCAAGGCGCAAAATAACAGCCCATGAACTGAGAAAAGTCAAGCGTGCAGCTGCCAAGATGCCACTTGCCACCAGTTTGGCCATATTTCAGAGCTGCAACATCACTGGAGTGCCCAAAAGCACAAGGTGTGCAATACTCAGAGACATGGCCAAGGTAAGAAAGGCTGAAAGACGACCACCACTGAACAAGACACACAAGCTGAAACATCAAGACTGGGCCAAGAAATATCTCAAGACTGATTTTTCAAAGGTTTTATGGACTGAAGAAATGAGAGTGAGTCTTGATGGGCCAGATGGATGGGCCTGTGGCTGGATTGGTAAAGGGCAGAGAGCTCCAGTCCGACTCAGACGCCAGCAAGGTGGAGGTGGAGTACTGGTTTGGGCTGGTATCATCAAAGATGAGCTTGTGAGGCCTTTTTGGGTTGAGGATGGAGTCAAGCTCAACTCCCAGTCCTACTGCCAGTTTCTGGAAGACACCTTCTTCAAGCAGTGGTAAAGGAAGAAGTCTGCATCCTTCAAGAAAAACATGATTTTCATGCAGGACAATGCTCCATCACACGCGTCCAAGTACTCCACAGCGTGGCTGGCAAGAAAGGGTATAAAAGAAGAAAAGCTAATGGCATGGCCTCCTTGTTCACCTGATCTGAACCCCATTGAGAACCTGTGGTCCATCATCAAATGTGAGATTTACAAGGAGGGAAAACAGTACACCTCTCTGAACAGTGTCTGGGAGGCTGTGGTTGCTGCTGCACGCAATGTTGATGGTGAACAGATCAAAACACTGACAGAATCCATGGATGGCAGGCTTTTGAGTGTCCTTGCAAAGAAAGGTGGCTATATTGGTCACTGATTTGTTTTTGTTTTGTTTTTGAATGTCAGAAATGTATATTTGTGAATGTTGAGATGTTATATTGGTTTCACTGGTAAAAATAAATAATTGAAATGGGTATACAGTATATTTGATTTTTGTTAAGTTGCCTAATAATTATGCACAGTAATAGTCACCTGCACACACAGATATCCCCCTAAAATAGCTAAAACTAAAAACAAACTAAAAACTACTTCCAAAAATAGTCAGCTTTGATATTAATGAGTTTTTTGGGTTCATTGAGAACATGGTTGTTGTTCAATAATAAAATTAATCCTCAAAAATACTCATTTGCCTAATAATTCTGCACTCCCTGTGTGTATATATATATATATGTATATATATATATATATAATTGGTAATTTTTAACGATTTTCTATTATTTTTGTGAACAATAAAAAAGATCTATATTTATAAAATATATGACTATATATATATATATATATATATATATATATATATATATATATATAATAAATATAGATCTTTTTATTGTTCACAAAAATAATAGAACAATTGGTAATTTTAACGATTTTCTATTATTTTTGTGAACAATAAATATATATGTCATACTGTTATTTTTCACAAAAATAATAGAAAATCGTTAAAATTACCAATTGTTCTATTATTTTTGTGAACAATAAAAAGATCTATATTTATAAAAAATATATATATATATATATATATATATATATATATATATATATAATATATATATAATATATAATATATATATATATATAATTGCCTTTAAAAATCTAAAAGAGGAGATACCTCATACATACATACATACATACATGCATACATACATACATACAAAAAGATTAAATAATGGATGTTGGCAATCGCACCCTCAATCATCTGAGAAAACTACACTGTAAGAAAGACCATTTGCTGCTGCTTTCTCTCCCTGTGCAGGGTGACCGGTCATGTTTCCGCCCCCTCCTGTAGTTTTCTGCAGGTAACCTGTAGTGGGAGGAGACTGCTGGGCCCCTCCTACAGCTTTTCTCTCTCTTCTTGTGCAGGGTGACTGGTTTGGTCTCCGCCGCCTCCTGTAGTTTTCTGCAGGCATCCTTTATTGGGTGGAGACGGCTGGGCCCCTCCCACAGCTTTGCTTCCTGCACAGGCTATGTACAGCACAGTGATGATGTCACTGCCACCTTTACAAGGTAATATCTGGGTTTGCAAAGACATTTGGTTTATACAGATTGGATTTTTATCCTTTTTAGCTATGTAGGAATATATTTAAACAAAATAAAAGTGCTAAAATAAATAAATAAAAAATAAAGGGGCAGTGTAAAAATAAAAAGTAAAATAAATAAAAAAATAAAAAATTTAAAGTGCCCCGTCCTTCAATGCACGTGCACAGAAGCGAAAGCACACGCAAGTCGTGTCCACGTATGGACAGTGAGAGCAATAATTCTAACACTAGATCTTCTATGTAACTCTAAACTGGTAACCTGTAAATATTTTTTAACACTTCAGCCCTGGAAGGTTTTGTCCCCTTAATGATCCAGGTCATCTTTTTGCGATGCGGCACTGCACTACTTTAACCACTTTACCACCGGAGGATTTTGCTGTCTTACGTCCAGGCCACTTTTTGCGATTCGGCACTGTGCGACTTTAACTGACAATCGTCCTTTTTTCCCCACAAACAGAGCTTTCTTTTGGTGGTATTTGATCACCTGTGCGATTTTTACTTTTTGCGCTATAAACAAAAAAAGAGCGTAAATTTTTAAAAAATAACAATATTTTTCACATTTTTTTATATGAAATTCCCCCCAAAAAAAATGTAAAAATCTAAATTTTTTTTAAATTTTTGGCCAATTTGTTTTCTGCTACCTATGTTTGGTAAAAAAAATCACAATAAGCGTATTTTGATTGGCTTGCGCAAAAGTTATTGCGTTTACTAACAAAGGGAAAGATTTCTGTCATTTTTGGTGTTTTTTTTTTAACGAGTAATGGCGGCGATCTGCGTTTTTTTTTTTTTTTTTTTTTTTGCGGGACTGCGACATAGCGGCGGACAGATCGGACCATTGACTGACATTTTTGACACTTTTGGGGGTACCAGTGACATTACTACAGTAATCAGTGCTATACATATGCACTGTTACTGTAATAATGACACTGGCAGGGGAAGGAGTTAATTTTATTGGAGAGGGAGGGGTTAATGTATGCCTGGTGCTTACTGACGTGTGGGGGGGGAGGGGACTGAGTGACACAGGGACAGATCGCAGGTTCAGCTATGCTGAACCCTGCAATCTGACCCTGCCTGTCAGTTAGGAGATCCGCCCGTTTGTGTTTACACAAACGGGCGGATCTCCAGACTCGATTCCCCGACGATCGGGGAAGAGCAGCTGCTCCTCCCCTAGCCCGACTCCCCAGCTGTGACTGAATACAGCGGGAGCGAGCCTCTGGCGGCGCGCCCGCCGCCGCCAAGAAAGGGGAGTGTCTGGCGACGTAGGTCTATGTCGCCAGACGATAACGAACCACTTTGTAGAGTAGTAGTAGAGCTCTAGTGAGCAGACGGCAAGTGGTTAACCTCCCTGGCGGTCTGATTATGTCAGAATTTCTGTGCTAAAAGCGGTACATTGTTTTGCATGGAAATCTGTTGTTTTACATTTTAAAACTCACCTTCCCCTGCGATTCCCTTGCTGTCCTCCCGCTGTGTGCTCGGCCGATGCCGGCACCTGTCTTCCGGTTCCCTTCCCTGTGAGCGTTGCGACGCAGGGGGGGGGGGGGGGTGGATGGAACCGGGGGCAAATTCAAAAATTTAAATACACAAAATAACATGATACAAAGCTATGATCCTAACGGATCATACTGAGCGATGGGAATATTCGTCATCCGGTACGGAAAGTGAGGACAGCGACGATTCTGATGTCTCTTTCTGGCACATCGCTTATGGAATTTGGGAAGAATATCAAATGATTCTTCAGAATTTCCATCGGAGCGATGTGCCAGAAAGAGACATCAGAATCGTCGCTGTCCTCACTTTCCGTACCTGATGATGAATATTCCCACGATTCGCTATCGCTCAGTTCAAGTAACTTAGTTTCGCTGTTGCTGTTTTCCAGTTCGTCTAAAAGCGCTTATGCGCAAAAAAAAACGCTTTTTGGGCGCCATGGTCGTTCTCTATTTTCCAGGCACAAAGAACTGGAAAAGCACAGGCAGGGCACTGGAAAAGTCACCAGGTGAAATCCTGTGGTGAAATGGGATGATACAGTGTAATCCATTAGGATCAT
>NC_138777.1:23370407-23380407 GCF_965119305.1 Pelophylax lessonae
AATGTTTTGCCTTTAGTTCTACTTTATTGTTGCTCTTGAATCATCCATACATGCATAGTCACAGTAAAGGCGGCATCTGGATAAGTTGACATTGAAATGTGTCACACTTATTTAATAGCCATGGCCTATCTTTGGGAGCCCCGGAGGGCCCCTTTAATGTTTGGAGAAGGGATTTGTCAGGCATTCCTGGGAGATGTAAAAGCCGGAAATTCTTATCAATTGTCAGGACAACAGGCGACTCTGCGGGCCGATGATTTCCATGGCCCGTGCACCCCGGGATTAATGGGTATTAGGATTATTTGGAATTTCACGCCCCGCATGTTGCAGTGCGATAGGAATTTCCGATCTCCCGGCTCTCTTTATTTAGCCGTCCGGCGCTGAGCCGCTGACAGCTGAAACGTGAGGACGCTCAACTTTTTATGGCAAGCGCCAGTCCCAGTGGAAGCCGTGAAACGTTCCATTAAACTGCTACCTTTTAAGAAATGTAAATTGTTCTGTGTGTGTCTAAAGGGAGACGTGTAATGACATGGGGAGTACGAGCAACGGAAACAAAAAACATGTTGCGGGACATCTTCGCAAAGCATGCGTGTGGAGTGCATTTAATCCTTATTATTTTTTATTTGTGTGCAGCAGTTTGCAACAGGAACCACCGCATCCCGACGATGCTCCAGTGAATTATTATATTGGTATTATAATTTGTATTATTATTAACCACTTTAGGACCGGAGGATTTATACCATTATTTATCATTTTTTTTGCGTCATATTATCACCAACACCATCACTTTTTTTTTCACTTTATGCATTTTTTATATATATTTTTTATACTGTTGATGATTTGTGCTATGCCTTAATTTTAATATATTTATTGTGGTGTTAGATACCCTATTAATATTATTCTAATATAATAAGACCCTTACATTTTTAGGCAGCGGCACCCACCTCACTATCCTCACACTTATTTGATATAGACTTTATAAACTATATTTAGAGGTAGGCTGCAGCTTTAAATTATTTCCATAAGCGCGGAATTCCCAATTTACATTGATTAACCACTTTACCACTGGAGGATTTTCCTGCTTTACGCCCAGGCCACTTTTGCGATTCGGCACTGTGCGACTTTAACTGACAATTGCGCGGTCATGCAACGCCGTACCCAAACTAAATTGACGTCCTTTTTTTCCCACAAACAGAGCTTCCTTTTGGTGGTATTTGATCACCTCTGCGCTTTTCATTTTTTGCGATATTAATAAAAAAAATAGCGACAATTTTGAAAAAATAACAATATTTTTCTACTTTGACAGTTAAGAAATATCCAATATATTCAATTTTTGTCATATATTTAGGCCAAAATGTATTTAGCTACATGTCTTTGACAAATAAATTCTCAATGAGCGTATTTTTAACCGCTTTAAGACCGGAAGGTTTTACCTCATTCCTGACCAGGCCATATTTTGCGATTCGGCACTGCGTTACTTTAACGGACAATTGCGTGGTCGTGCGAGGCTGTACCCAAATTAAATTTATGACCTTTTTTTCCCCCACAAATAGAGCTTTCTTTTGGTGGTATTTGATCACCTGTGCGATTTTTACTTTTTGCGCTATAAACAAAAAAAGAGCGACAATTTTGAAAAAATAACTATTTTTCACATTTTTTTAATATGAAATTCCCCAAAAAAATGTAAAAATCGAAATTTTTTAACATTTTCGGCCAATTTGTTTTATGCTACATATAAAAAAAAGAATCGCAATAAGCGTATTTTGATTGGTTTGCGCAAAAGTTATCGCAGCTACTAACTACAGGAAATTTATGTCATTTTTATTGTTTTCTTTTTTAACTAGTAATGGCGGCGATCTGCGATTTTTTTTTTTTTTTTTTGCGGGACTGCGACATTGCGGCAGACAGATCGGACCCTTGACTGACATTTTTGACACTTTTGGGGGTACCAGTGACATTACTGCAGTAATCAGTGCTATAAATATGCACTGTTACTGTAAAAATGACACTGGCAGGGAAGGGGTTAACTTTTATTGGTGATCAAGAGGTTAATGTATGCCTGGTGCTTACTGACGTGTGTGGGGGGAGGGGACTGTGGGACACAGACACAGATCGCATGTTCAGCTATGCTGAATCCTGTAATCTGTCCCTGCCTGTCACTTAGGAGATCCG
Source organism: Pelophylax lessonae (assembly GCF_965119305.1). Classification (NCBI taxonomy): domain Eukaryota; kingdom Metazoa; phylum Chordata; class Amphibia; order Anura; family Ranidae; genus Pelophylax; species Pelophylax lessonae. The sequence goes on from NC_138777.1 coordinate 23,372,577, forward strand.
CCCGCTTTGTTTACACAAGCGGGCGGATCTCCACACTCGATCCCCGACGATCGGGGAAGAGCGGCGGTGATCACCGCCTCTCCTCCTCTGGCCCGACTCCCGCTGTGACTGAATACAGTGGGAGTGAGTCTCCTAGCGGCGCGCGCGCGCCGCCCACAAAGGGAGGAGTCCAGCGACGTAGACCTATGTCGCTGGACGATAACGAACCACTTTGCCGCAGTACAGTCAAGTGGTTAATATTATTATTATATTGGTATTATAATTTGTATTATTATTTTTATATTGTATTATAATTTATTATTATTATTATTATATTGGTATTATAATTATCATATTATTGTTTTCTTATTCACATTATTATTAGTCCCCGTTCACACTGGGGCGACCTGTCAGGCCGCCGTAGGTCACCTGCCATAAAGAAGCTGTGGACCCGTTCTAATAGGAGCGACACAAGTCACTCCGACTTAGAAAAAGGGTCCGGAGCTTCTTTGGGGCGACCCGGAGCGACCTGCATTGACTTCAATGTTATGAAGTCCGTGCCGGCCGCTCCGAGGTCGCGGTGCGAGCTGTGCGCCGCGAACTGTGAGGTCGCCCCAGCAAGTAGCGTCGCCCCAGTGTGAACGGGGCCTTAGTATTATTATTAGCGCCGGTTCACACTGGCGCGACGCTACTTTCAGGGGCGACCTCCGAGATCGCGGTGCAAGCAGCGCGCCGTGACCTCGGAGCGGCCGCCACAGACTTCATAACATTGAAGTCTATGGCGGTCGCCTCCTGGTCGCCCCAAAGAAGCTCCGGACACTTTTTCTAGGTCGGAGCGACTTGTGTCGCTCCTATTAGAACGGGTCCGTAGCTTCCCTATGGGAGGCGACCTGCGGCGACCTGTGAGGCGACCAGGTCGCCTCACAGGTCGCCCTAGTGTGAACCGGGGCTTATTCTGTTTGTTTGTTTTTTTTTTTTTTTTGGTTTTTTTTCCAAGAAATGACAAAGTAATATAAGCAAACAGAAAATAAAATATACAATTACAAGGATGAAGCTATAGCAAGCAATCTGATAGTACAAGTACCAATACATGTTCCTTTTTAGTCCCGGTTCACACATATGCGATGCGGGAACCCTGCAAATCCGATTCCTGTCCGAACTGACAGTTCGCACTGCGCTATGTGAACTGATCTGGGGGTGTCGTTAACTTTGTATTGACACCCCCAGCGATTCGCATATGGCAGTGTGAACTGCCTGCGATTGAAATGTGATGCGGGAACCCGCAATGGATTTGCAGGGTTCCCGCGTTGCATAAATGTGAAGCGTCACTTAGGCTGCATTCCCACTTTCCCGTTGGGGTAACCAGCGTTCTCGCTTTCAATTTTGTTTTAGCGAATTTACACGCGATTTCACGTGTCGCACGTAAGTGATAAATGTCATAGACTGCCCTATGCGCGTTTTTACCCAAAAAAAAAGTTTATGCTCTTTTTTTTTTTTTGAGCAACAAGCGTAGCGCATTTTTAAGCAGAAAAACAGAAAAACCTAAAGATAGGTTCCTAACCGTGCGACTGGATGTGCCAATAGGTGTGAAATTATCGAACTCAAAACAAAAAATATATATTAAAGTAAAATATGTATTTTTAGAGTGGTCCAAGCTGGACAATGTAATTGCGTAAGGCCCTGTTCACACCTGAGCGTTTTTTCAGCTCGTAAAACGCTCATCTCTGAAGTTCCGAAACGCCCAACGAGCAAAAATGCTCTAATTAATAATATTTATAATAATATAATATAATTTAATTCAAATAATATAATTAATAAAATTAATAAAAAATACTCTAATTCTTGAATGTTTGATTGTTCCACTGAAGATTGTGATTCTGAATATTATGTTCATAGTTTCTGATTATTATGTTCATTGTTTCACCTAAGTTTTCAACTGTAATATTTTTATATGGCTGTATGACCTAAACTATCAATAAAACATTTTTTTGAAAAAAAAAAAAATCCCATTCATTTCAATGGCCCCTGTTCACATAGGAGCATTTTGTCGCCTGAAGCTCAAAAAAGTACATGAGCTTCTTTTTTGGGAGATTCCAAGCGTTTTTGCTCAGATATCAATGCCTGCCTCCAAACGCCTGCAAAAAATGCCTGGAAAAACGCCTAAATATTGCCCAAAAAAAAAAAAAAACGCCCCAAATAAGCCTGAAAAATATACGCTCAGGTGTGAATGGAGCCTCATACAAACCATACCTGGAATGCGGTTTTAAATCCCTGACATGACACAATATCATTAGAAGGGAGTGTTTAAATGTATTAGCAGATTTACATACACTAACAGATTGAAGACAAACTCCAACTCACACTTTACAGTCAGTTACAGCAAACAGTTTTTCTCCTTTTGGGATAAAGGTTTTACATGAATAAAAGCTGATCATTGTAAGCACCCCCAGCAGTGTTAAATGGTTTGTCTCATCTCTGTGTAGCACCCTCCTAGGTAGAGAGGATTCTAGGACAATATCCCCCCCCGGACAATATCCCCCCCCCCGGACAATATCCCCCCTCCCTCCGGACAATATCCCCCCCCCCCCGGACAATATCCCCCCCTGGACAATACTCCCCCGGACAATATCCTCCCTGGACAATATCCCCCCTCTAACCCTAACCCTATGTCCCGGGGGATATTGCCCGAGGGATGTTGTCCCGGGGGGGGGGGGGGGGGGGGATATTGTCCTGATACCGCTTAGCAGAGAGCAGGATCTGTGAGTTAGGTCTGCTCATGGTGCTCAGTGTGTGATTCATCTGGTCTAGGGAGTGTTTCACACTGGTCCAATAGGGAGGCACATTGGACAGTCAAGGAAATCTGACCAATGGGTATACAGGCTTTGATACAGCCCCTGTGATTAGCACAGACTGATTGTCTCGGTGCATTGTGGGGTCTGATATAAAAGCCAGGAGCACATGTGTTGCAGGGTCTTTGGCTGGGAAGCAGAGTCCCGGAGGGAGGGTGGCGGCTGTCCCCTCTGTAGCAGCGGCACGCGGTCCCAGGTGGTTGGCCTGGGGACCAGGAAGGAAGGAGCTGAATCGAGAGGTCCATGAGAGTTGACTGAAGGGGTAGAGGCACTGGAGACCCCAAAAAAACAGTATTGTGAGTACAGGGGTTTGTGTCTAGGGGCCTGACCTAAGGGGGGGTCACCCCGGTATAGGATAGTCAGAGGATGGGTGTCAGCAGGTGGAGTGAAAGGTGTATCCCGAAGATAATTCATCCTAACAAGTCATCTACACAGAGACTTAATCCTAAATTCATCTAAGTGGCAAGGTGAATCAGCAGCCTGGCTGCATCTTCAGACAGGAGTCCTCACCTATTGTGAATAGTTCAAGTTGGGGCATCCCACTCTAACCTTCTCCCATCCCTAAATTAAATAAAACCACAAAAACAACTACATCCCCTGTACCAGTGATGGTGAACCTTGGCACCCCAGATGTTTTGGCACTACATTTCCCATGATGCTCAACTACACTGCAGAGTACATGAGCATCATGGGAAATGTAGTTCCAAAACATCTGGGGTGCCAAGGTTCACCGGCCTAGAATGTTCATTGACTGAGCCGGAGAGTAAATGAGTTTAATTGTGCATGCTGCAGTTGCTAACGGTAACCCAGGGGGATCCCAAGGTGTACAAATTCAGCAGTCCTCAAGGGGGCAGTGCTGCACCGCTGTAAACTGATGCATTCTGCTGGAGAGCTTGTGCTTCTGAAAAACAGCAGACTCCCTGGCTGGATCACCAGACGAAAATAGAACAAATAAATCCTTAAAAAAGAAAAACTTTCAACCCCGGAGTCTTCCCTCCCCAGCCGTATCTTCTGTACCATGCCCCCGCCCTCTAACCTCACTGCAGAAACTCTATATCTGCTCTGGGACCTGCACTCTGCACCAGGGACAGAGAGACACAAACAGGATGCAGCGTAACGCTGGAATGCAAGCCGTGTCTTCCTATGCGAAAATATCATAGCCGTGCTTTTGCTTTTTACTTTTTTTTATTTTTGCATGTTTTTTTTTTTTGTTAGGTATTTTTTTATCAACGTTTGATTGCAAGAGTTAACCACTTGCCGACTGCCCTGCAAGCTGGCTCGGCTGCACGAACCGATTTAGTACTACGTCGGTCACGTGCGTGGTGCTGAGGGGCAAACGCGCGCCGCCGCTGGCATGCTAGGCAGCGGGGATGCCGATGCACAGGGCTGGCGGCACCGATTGCCGCCGGCCACCCGCGATCGCTCCCCGCTGAGAAAGGAGGACGAGCAACTGTTAGACAACTGTTAAGAGCTGACCGTTCTTCTCTCTGAAATGATCACAGAGAGCCTGTGATCCTTCTATATAGGAACACAAGTCTCTATGATCATTTCACAAGCCCCTCCCCCCCACAGTTAATAAACACTCCCCTAGGCTTACATTAACCACTTGCCAACTGCGCACAGTATATTTACTGCGGCAGTCGGCCCCGGCCAGGCAGAGTGACGTAGGTCTACGTCGCTCGCCTGTCACTCCTTCTAGAGCCAATAGCGGGCGAGCGCGCGCCCGCCGAGGCTCGTTCACGGAGGAGTGTGGGAGTGTGACTGGCGGACCCGATGTCCGCCGGTCACACTACGATCGCCGGTAGAGCGGGAGAAAGACAGAGCGGCTTATGTAAACAAGCCGCCTGTCAGTTCTCCCTGTGTAAAAATGAAGATCAGACGGTTCTACTATGTAGAACCATTGATCTTTTTTTTACACCAATAGGAATGTCCCACTACAGTTAGAAGCACGCCCCTAGGACACACTTAACCCCTCCCTGTCCAATACAGTTAACCCCTTCCCTGCCAGTGTCATTTTTGCAGTAACAGTGCATATATATATAGCACTGATTACTGCAGTAATGTCACTGGTACCCCCAAAAGTGTCAAAAAATATCAGTCAAGGGTCTGATCTGTCCGCCGCAATGTCGCAGTACCACAAAAAAAATCGCAGATCGCCGCCATTACTCGTTAAAAAAAAAACCACCAAAAATGACAAAAATCTTTCCCTTTGTTAGTAAACGCGATAACTTTTGCGCAAACCAATCAAAATACGCTTTTTGCGATTTTTTTTTTTTTTACCAAACATAGGTAGCGTAAAACAAATTGGCCGAAAATGTTGGGGGGGGGGGGGGAATTTCATGTAAAAAAAAGTGAAAAATATTATTTTTGCAAAAATCACGTGATCAAAAAATCGCACAGGTGATCAAATACCACCAAAAGAAAGCTCTGTTTGTGGGAAAAAAAGGACGTGAAATTCGTTTAGGTACAGCGTCGCACGACCGCGCAATTGTCCGTTAAAGTCACGCAGTAAAAAATTGCAAAAAACCCCCTGGTCTTTTAGCAGGAAAATCCTCCGGTGGTAAAGTGGTTAAACCCTTTGATCACCACTAGGTTAACCCCTTCCCTGCCAGTGTCATTATTACAGTAACAGTGCATATTTTTAGCACTGATTACTGTAGTAATGTCACTGGTCCCCCCAAAAGTGTCAAAAAATGTCAGTTAGATGTCCGTTCTGTCCGCTGCAATGTTGCAGTCCCACTACAAATTCGGGAATGCGACATTGCTTCAGACAGATTGGACCCCTAACTGACATTTTTGACACTTTTGGGGGGGACCAGTGACATTACTACAGTAATAAGTTCTAAAAATATGCACCGTTACTGTAATAATGACACTGACAGGGAAGGGTTTAACATTGTGGGGGATCAAGGGGTTAAATGTGAGCCTAGGGGAGTGATTCGAACTGTGGGGGCGTGGCTTGTGAAATGATCACAGAGACCTGTGATCCTAAATAGAAGGATCACAGGAGCTCTGTGATCATTGCAGGGAGAAGAACGGTCAGCTGTGTTTACAACAGCTGACTGTCCTTCTCTCTCAGCGGGGAGCGATTGCGGGTGTCCCGTGCCATGCCCGTGCATCCGAGTCCCCGGTGCCGAGTTGCTAGCTGCAGGCGCGCGATCGATGTAGGTCGACGTCGTTTCACGCAGGAGGGCCGCACTGCCGCAATAAAAAGGCGACGGGCGGTCCAGAAGAGGTTAAAAAAAGTCCCTGACCCTTTCCAAAAGGGCAGAGGCTGAAAAAAGCGTAGATGTGAATGTGTCCCATAGGAAACCATGTTAAATGGACTTTTGTGCGTTTCTGCAAAAAGCAATAAACGCATAGGTGTAAACCATGCCGTAGGGAACATGGAAGAAACAGGTCTAGCTAGGGCTTAGAGCAGGAGGGGAGGACAGAGGGAGATACCAACGCAAGTAAGTAAACAAGTTGTAGTTACCCAAAACCGCCATAAGATGTCAGCATGCTGAGAAAAAAGAGTAACCTGATGCAATTCAATAAAATACAAAACAAATAAATATGAGTGAGACAGAATTAGAGCCCATTCACATTAGCGTGACTTGTCAGGCGACTTGTCAGCCTGACAAGTCGCGCTCGGTCGCGGTCCATTGATTAGCACAGGACCCGTTCTAATAGGAGCGACACATGTCGCTCCGACTTAGAAAAAGGGTCCTGTACTACTTTGGGGCGACCTGCAGGCGACTTGCATAGACTTCCATTATGTGAAGTCTCTGCAAGTCGCGCCGAAGTCGCGGTGCACGCGACTTCACAGGTCGCCCCCTAAAGTCGTGTCGCGATAGTCTGAATGGGCTCTTAGGCAACTCAGACTATTTTGTTTTCTTGGAGTCGCCGGTGAGCCATCGCTATTTATTGTGGATTTTGGATTTTCACAGGTGTTTCTAAATTGTTCAATTTATCTTTTTTTTTCTTTTTCTTACTGCGGCATTTAAGTCGCTACCCATGAAACCCCTAAATAATTAGAAAATCCCACCGCCAGGCTCCTGATAATGAAATGTTGCACTGAGCCAAAGTTACAAATTGGAAGCAGAGTTACGAAGTGCTGCCAAGTGGCGCAGGTGGCGGCGATAAATTGGCTGGCACACCTAGAGGGTCAGGCCCAGGCACCAGCGGGCACGCGTCTGTCTCTCACATCTAAGAGCGCTCATCCTGTTTACCGCGGCGCGGCCCTTCGTGATGGACAGCTCTGTTGTCTTTCATGTCAGCGGAGACTCCCTGGAGCTCAGTTTGGGCACTACAGGAAGCCTCCGCCCTCCGCGCCGAATGCTGCACAAACATCAAAGCGGAGCCGGAGGATGAAGAGACGAGTTTGCTGCGGTAATGAACTTGGAAGAGAATCTGGACCGGTAATCAGGAAGAAAATTCATCACGTCTCACTGCATCTCTGTTCAGCAACCTCCGAACGTGTCACCTTGGCGCACCCAGGCATTGCTTTGCGATTCTTCTGGAGATTAGTTGGAGATTGTTAGAGGAGAGACTGACAGATCTGACCATCTATGGCTCCTCACACTTTGTTTTATTAGAATTGCTCTGTGTACTTCATCTCAGTGTCTGAACGCTCCCTCTGCGCTTACATCTGCTGACTTATAGATTGCAGAAGACGTTCTACTGGATGGATGTTTAGCAGTCTTGCAATTCCGCACACTCTCACTTGAGCACTTGGTGTCCAGATTACACTGGGGCTTTATTTAGATCCCAACCACAGGTTATTAAATCGGACCTTCTGCCTTCTTGCACAGTTGTACCGGCTCCTCTTCTGGACCGAGATGGCTTACTCTGATTTCACTGCACACTGTGAGCTTCTCATAATGTGCATTAGAAGTTTTTAGCAAGTCAGATTGAGACAGTCCCTTTTCCTGGCTGGAGGACGTCTAGCATTTCCTAGAGCACCTTTCTCAAACTTTTTACCATAGAGGGACCCCTGAAATACCTTTCTAATCTCAGGGAGC
>NC_138777.1:23385407-23405295 GCF_965119305.1 Pelophylax lessonae
GGATTTTGGGAGATGGGGTGAATCCTGGACACTGGATTTTGGGAGATGGGGTGGATCCTGGACATTGGAATTTGGGGAGATGGGGTGGATTTTGGACATTGGATTTTGGGAGATGGGGTTGGATCCTGGACATTGGATTTTGGGAGATGGGGTTGGATCCTGGACATTGGATTTTGGGAGATGGGCTGACTCCTGGACATTGGATTTTGGGAGATGGGGTGAATCCTGGACATTGGAATTTGGGGAGATGGGGTGAATCCTGGACACTGGAATTTGGGGAGATGGGGTGGATCCTGGACATTGGATTTTGGGAGATGGGGTGAATCCTGGACATTGGATTTTGGGAGATGGGGTTGGATCCTGGACATTGGATTTTGGGAGATGGGGTGAATCCTGGACACTGGATTTTGGGAGATGGGATTGGATCCTGGACACTGGAATTTGGGAGATGGGGTTTGATCCTGGACATTAGATTTTGGGAGATGGAGTGAATCCTGGACATTGGATTTTGGGAGATGGGGTTGGATCCTGGACATTGGATTTTGGGGAGATGGGGTGGATCCTGGACATTGGAATTTGGGGAGATGGGGTGAATCCTGGACACTGGAATTTGGGGAGATGGGGTGGATCCTGGACATTGGAATTTGGGGAGATGGGGTGAATCCTGGACACTGGATTTTGGGAGATGGGGTTGGATCCTGGACATTGGATTTTGGGAGATGGGGTGAATCCTGGACACTGGATTTTGGGAGATGGGGTGGATCCTGGACATTGGAATTTGGGGAGATGGGGTGAATCCTGGACACTGGAATTTGGGAGATGGGGTTGGATCCTGGACATTGGATTTCGGGAGATGGGGTGGATCCTGGACATTGGGATTTGGGGAGATGGGGTGAATTGCGGACATTGGATTTAGGGAGATATGTTGAATTTTTATTTTATTTTTTTACTACCTAGGGGCTCATGTGGCATATCAAGACAACACGGGGCGGTAAAGCTAACATCAGCATCCTATTGAGCCTGCTGTACACTGGCAGTGTTAGTCTGGATTCTGTGTATATCATAGAGGTTCCCTTTCAGTTTATTTTCTAAAGAATTCACTTTGTTTTATTACCAAATTTGGTTGTGCAGATTGAACGTTTTTAAAGAGTAAAATCAGCAACACGATGACTCCACTGTAGGGGGAAAAAAAATCAGATGAGAACCAGCCTTCAACATAGAAAAAACTGGGCAGTGTCATACAAAATGGATGAAGCTGAAATTGGCACATTAAAGTGAACCTGTCAGCACAGGGTCACCTGTTTAAAACTGCATACCAGCTAAAAAGGAATTCCCTATACTTGATTTTCCAGAGGCTTGTTTGCTGCTTGCCGGCTCCTGCATGTATTACATACTTGGCTGTTCGAAATTCCTGCTCCCCTGCCACACATTGTGGTTTTCGCCGCTGGCTCATACATCACTACAGGGCATATGAGCCTATGGGAGAAACCATTGCGTGCTGTGGGGGAAATTACTATTCATCCGACCAGTCAAAAACCTGCAGCAGCAGACGAGTCAATTAAAGCTGTATTAAACGCAAAAGCAAACATTTATGCAGCTAACCAATTCTTAGATGTGATGGCTGCATTAGTTTCCTTTTCTAGGCTTTCTTTTTTTTATTTTCACTTGAGACCTAGCCAGGTAATCTGTTGTTTTTCAAAAGAACAAGCTCTCCAGCAAATGTAGCAGTTACAGGGATGGAATAAACCATTTTAACGACAGGGGTGCTAACAACGATCAGCTTTTATTTATTTGTGTAAAACTTTTATCCTCTATGAATAAAAAACTGTTGCTGTAACTGCTTATAAAGTGCTTATAAATACACTTTGTTAGTGTGTGTATACATATATATATATATATATATATATATATATATATATATATATATATATATATGTATCTGTATTTAACACCCCCCCCCCCAGACTGGCAATGCTATTGTCCAAAAGTGCCCCCTGTGCTCCTTCATCCAGAGTGGGGGCGCTCTAATACAGGAGGTGTGTTACTGGCAGGGGAGGACTGGGCCAGGGGGGCAATTGCCCCCCTGGGCTGCTCTGGTGCCCTGTAAAAAGGCTGCACCGCTTCTGCCACAGACATGCCTAAAGGATTCCTGGTGAAGAGAAGTGAAAATTCCCCACCGCTAACCTACTGACTGCGGGATAAAAACAAGGACAGAGCGCAGGCCTCCCCCCCAGCATGGATGGTGTAAACTGTGTCTGAGCAGAGGCCGGTTCCATGCCCCACTGGAGACTTTCCTACCCCGGCCAGCCCTGAGTTCGGCCAATGAGTAGAGAGTACCTGGAGTGGAGCTTCAGCCTGGAATAGGGTTCAGGAGGAGTCCAGGAAGAGGTAGAGTGGGAGGAGGGCCGAATCGCTGCACCATGGGCCCCTGATTTGTACTTGCCCCCTGTGCCGAAAGTTGCCAGTCAGCCCCTGGTTACTGACCAGATGTCCAGGTGAGAATAGAGTGGAAAAAAACAAAAAAAGAAATCCAGCACAGTGATATCATGATCATGGGACCAGGTATTGGTAGTTTTGGCAGTGTGGGCGGTGCCAAGTCCTGCTGGAAAATGAAATCAGCATCTCCATAAAGCTGGTCAGCAGAGGGAAGCATGAAGAGCTCTAGAATTTCCTGGTAGAGGGTGCGCTGACTTTGGACTTGATAAAACATAGTGGACCAACTCCAGCAGATGACATGGCTCCCCAAATCATCACGCCAAAATTAAAAAAAAAAAAAAAATCTTGAGGTTTCCCCCTACCAAAATCCATACCAGACCCTTATCTGAGCATGCAGCCTGGCATTGGGGGGGGGGGGAGGGGGACAAGCAGGCACCCCCCTTCCTAATCATACCAGGCCACATGCCCTCAACATGGGGGGTTGGGTGCTTTGGGGCAGGGGGGTTTCTGCCCTTACCAACCCCAAAGCACCTTGTCCCCATTTTGTGGGGACAAGGGCAGGGGGCTTATCGGAATCCTGACCTGAAGGGCCTGGTATGGACTTTTTTGGGGGGGAGCTCACATCTCATATATCACCATGTTGGGAATTCTATAGCAAGATGTCATATATTCTCATAGTATCATTTTACCTGACATTGACATTAACACGGTATACTACAAAGGTGAGAGACTTGAAAAGTCAAAACTCTACGCCTTTCATTGAAAAAGGAGTTAAGCTTCTACATAAGTATGAGGTAGGTCATCAATAAAATCAATGAGTAATCCCACATGCATGGAGGGTCCTTTCAATCTGGAAAAAATGGAGGTCTAGAATTGTGGTCCTCAACCACATTGAGACCAGGGTTTGGTAAATTCTTGCAAAACCTTCCGTGTCCCAAATGTATGGGAATTCAAAATATGTATTGAAATGCTGGAAGGCACTGGATGGGGCTGGGTGGCACTGTAGGGGGGCTAGAGGATTTTGCAGCACACTTGTTAGCCCTATATTGGATGAGGTTTCTGGAGGGGACGGTGAGGGGTTGGGGGCTCTGCTGAAGGCTGGAGGGGCACACTGGGGGCTGAGGGTTCTCAGGGGGCCTGCAGGCACTGTATGTGTGTGGGTGGGTGGGTGGGTGGTATTTGTGTGTGGGTGAGTGGGGGGTAGGGGGTTGAGGGTAATTCAGGCTATTCGAGAGGTTGGAGGTACTATGGTAGGTTAGGGGATCTGCAGTTGGCTGGGAGCCTGGAAGGAGTTGAGGACCACTGGTCTTGGGGATATAATGGGGGGACATGATCACAGTCCCTAACATGATCCAGCAATCAAAATGGGCTAATCCAGTGAACTCTATTATATGTGTAACAGAGCAAAAGCATAAGGAAATACCAATGCATTGCTTGGTATGGAGATGGCCCTATATGAGTGTTGGGCAGGACTGTGACCAAAGGTGGACCGATAATTGAAACTTAGGCATATTATTTGGAGAGATGGGGATCCTGGACACATGGTGATATATAGGATCTGAGCCAAGAGTTGTAGGCTTTTTGCTTACGTGTTGGCTCAGATGATGGCTAATTTTTTTGGATTATAATAAAATGATGATGGATTTTGAGATTTATATCTACTCTCTACCCTACAATGTATCTTGGTACCTTGAAAGTCCTGCTTATTGTACTCACACATCCCTTACATTGGTGGTCGGTAGGAAGAATGCCACCCTTGCAAAGAGCTAAAATGATCTATTTGATATCGGACAGTCAAAATTTCTGATTGCTCAAGAATTCCTTAGCATCTTCTAGAGCAGTGGTTCTCAACTCCTGTCCTTCAGGACCCACTAACAGGCCAGGTTTGCAAGATAACTAAAATACATCACAGGTGATATCATTTGCTGCTCAGTGATTGCAGTATTCTAGTTTGCATCTCCCCAGGGTAATACCTAAAATCTGGCCTGTTAGTGGGCCCTCAGGACAGGGGTTGAGAACCATTGTTCTAGAGCAGGGATCCTCAAACTACGGCCCTCCAGCTGTTGCGGAACTACACATCCCATGATGCATTATAGAACTCTGACATTCACAGCCATGACTGGGCATGATGGGAATTGTAGTTCCTGAACAACTGGAGGGCCATAGTTTGAAGACCCATGTTCTAGAGCACAGGTGTCAAACACAAGGCCCGTGGGCCGAATGCGGCCCTCCAGGCCATTTCATGTGGCCCTTGCACCTCTCCCTCAGTCTCTGCCCCCACTTTGTCTCAGTAGCCGGCAGAAGAGAGGACAGAACTCCTTTGCCAAATCCTGCGCTTCTCTGTGCTGCTGCAGAAAGGCTTGTCTTTGCCCCCCCCCCCCCAGTCTGCAGCAGAGAGGAGGACAGAACTCTTCCTACAGATCCTGCACCTCTCTGTGCAGCCGCAACACCTCCTTGTTTCTGCCTCCCCTGGTCTCAGCATTCAGCAGACTCTGTAAGCTGACTCCAGCCCCCCTCTGGTCCTCCCCCAGACCTTGCACTTTTTTTCTTCCCAGATCCACCTTCTTCCTGGCAGTAGCACAAGGTAGGGAGGTGCATTGTGATGTAAGGAGAGGTTGGTGACTCTTGACTCATGATGGTGGGGGGGCTCCTGACATCTCATGTAAGGGTGTAAGGGGGGTGTGGGGTGCTCTGGACATCTAATCTTACAGATATAACCGGCCCTTTGAGGGCAACCATAATGCTGATGCGGCCCGCAATGAAATTGAGTTTGACACCCCTGTTCTAGAGGAACCCTAGGGTTCCATGGAACCTTGGTTGAGAAAAGTGGTTTTAAAGAGTAATGGCTGGAATACACAATAAGAAAATCGGCCGAAAATGTCTGTTCAGCGAGCGATCGGCCGATATTCTACTCGTTAATGCCCAGCCATCAATGAGCGATATCGATATTGAGAACGAAAAATACCGTTTGAAAAACACGAAAAATTCTGTCGTCTCGTTTGCGAAAGAACGATATTCTATACGTTGGTGTTGAGGTCGTTCAGTTTCAATCTGTATAATATGTTAATGTTGGCAACGTTTTCGACCGACGAACACTGTTTCAATGGTCGGCGGGCAACGGTCGGGCGATATTTCGGACCGTGTATGTTGGCAAAGTTTTTCGACCCACAAATACTTTTTCAAAAGTCGGTGGTCGAATGATCGGGCGATATTCTAATCGTGTATTCACACCATAACTTCACCAATATCAGATATAATCTGTTTCTGCTCAGAGAACATGAGCATTGTTGATTGGAGTACTGTGCGGGGGCAGCGTCTGACTGCTGGAGACCCGGACCACTGCGCTCTATGTAAGAGTGACAGTGTGACACTTCTAATCACACACGCTTAGTAGAAAAAAAAAAAGAAGTGTTGCGCCATTTCCTCTACTTATTGTTCTGCCTGGCTGAATAACAAGTACAATAATCATGGCTTCATTTGGGCTTTAAAGCCTCAACTCCGGTATACATAATAAATTCTCCCTTGCAGTGCTCATATAGTCTTGGGGAGAGTAAAAGCACTTCTACGTACCTGATCCACTGCTTCCCCAGAAGACGGTACTACCCCCTGCTCTGATCCACTGCTTCCCCAGAAGACGGTGCTACCCCCTGCTCTGCTGGTGGACTGTCCCTAGGTGTCATCCCATCCAGTGGGGGACAAGACACAGTGGGAACCGATCTAGTAGAGGATCAGGTAAGTAAATCTACTTTTTCCATACCCCCTAGGCCTAAATGAGCAGTCAACCTTTGCTGCCACCGCACCAAAAAAGGAGAATTTCCAATTTCCTTGGAGTTCAGCTTTAGGCTTCATGTACACTGGGCTTACAAAATGCCACTTCTATAGGCGTTTGAGTTTTTAGTTGTAGCCTATGTGTGCATGCATACATAGGTGTTTACAGTTGTATTAGAAGGGAAATGTTTCTAGGCTAAAAAAAAAGCAAGTTTATGACAGGGAACATATAGGTGCGCTTGCACGTTAATGCATTCTAATGGCCAGAATAAATTTAATTGAAATAATTTTAAAATAAATCTTAATAGAAATTAATGTTCATATATATATATATATATATATATATATATATATATATATATATATATATATATATATAGATATATATATATATATATATACAGTAAAACCTTGGTTTGAGAGTAACTTGGTTTAAGAGCGCTTTGCAAGACGAGCAAAATTTTCAAATAAATTTTGACTTGATATACAAGCGATGTCTTGATATACAAGTAGCCTCAAGTCACAGCTGAGTATAAAAGAGAAGAGAGGCGCCTCTAAGTGTAGCAATATGGTTACATTTAATGAAGGTACAACATTTAGCAACTCACATGGTTGATGATTGGAACAGGCGCATCTAAGTACGCAGGCATCCAGGCTAAAGCTGTCCACATAGACCATCCTCTGCACCGCCATCTACATCATCCCTTCCATGCTGCCCCTCGCTTTCAGATCGCTTTAATGCAGGGTGGTCTTCCCGGTCAGGATTACAGACTGGCAGCCGGCAGTGCAGAAGATGGTCTATGTGGACAGCTTTACCCCGGATGCCTGCATACTTGGATGTGCCTGTTTTAATCATCAACCATGTGAGTTGCTAAATGTTGTACCTTCATTAAATGAAACCATATTGCTACACTTAGAGGCGCCTCTCTTCTCTTTGATACTCTGTAGCTCCTGCTGGATTTTGCTTCCAATCCCCTTGTGGAAGCGGCTATTTTTGGATGGACATTTTATGGTTATATAACCTATAGCAATGCTATAATCTTTTTCTATGGACTATAAACTGAAGGATTTATGAATAAATGGTTGTGGAACGAATCATCTGAGTTTCCATTATTTCTTATGGGAAAATTCGCTTTGATATAAGAGTGCTTTGGATTACAAGCATGTTTCCAGAATGAATTATGCTCGCAATCCAAGGTTTTACTGTATATATATATATATATATATTATACAAATCAATATTCATATTAAATAATATTAATTATATTTTGTGCAATACGTGGCTTTTACCAATTTTTTTTTTTTAGGCAGCTTTTCTTCTGTGAAGAAAAATGCTGAGCAAATGCCCTTTGCAATGAGGCCTTCACGTGATTGTAAACCCTCACCTTGTAAAACAACCCATTCAGTAAAAAATAGAAATGAATGGCAAAACATTTTGTGTGTATGTATATGTATGTGTGTGTGTGTGTATATATATATATATATATATATATATATATATATATAAAAGATACATACCCTTTTCCCCCTTTTTTTTATTTATAAATGATCACATTCCCTCTATTCTCAGCTGCATAAGAGCTAGAGGAGGAGAAAGAGCAGTACACTGAGCTTCCCAGTGAATGGCTGTGTGTGTGTCAGGACAAGTCTGATCATTGGAGTAAAGCAGGCTGAGTTCCCAGAACAGCCAGAAAACTAACCATGCCATGCTCTAATGCCTAGTGTGGTCAGTTTTTAATAAGAAAGCAGAGGGGCAGCAATCACATATTTATACCTCCCAACTTTTTGGCCTCTTTCACACGGAGCGGACCGTATTTCGATCCGCTACGACACTTTTTTTTTTTTTCATGGACACGGATGACACTTGTGTCATCCGGTCTGTATGTCCGCATATCATCCCATCAGTTTGCGGATGATATACGGACATAATGCATGTCTATGGGATTGCGGATGACACCGCTGACATCCGATTTTGCATCCTTTCCGTTTTTTAAACGGAAGAAAAATAGGGTTCTGTTCCGTTCCAAAAAATGGAACAGAACTGAAAGGAAGAAAATCGGATGTCAGTGGATGGTCATCCGCTGACATCCGCAATCCCATTGACATGCATTATGTCCGTATATCACCCGCAAACAGATGGGGTGATATACGGACGTACGGAACGCCCGTGTGAAAGAGGCCTTTGAGATAGGAATCAGGGACACCTATTAGCAAATGTATGTAGGCATAGGACACATCCTGCCACGCCCTCCTTAAAATAAAATTATACCAAAAAAATATACTATTCTTTTTATATTGGCTTTTGAAATCTACAAATGCAACAATTTAGGAATTGGATGAAGGGTTTAGCATTGAGAAATGCTTTTTGAAAAATAAAAACTATATATATCAGACCAAAATGAGGAGGAAAGAGGGACATTGTTCCAAATCAGGGACAGTTGGGAGCTATGTATATCAGGAATATGAAATGCCGGGGTAACACAGTCTTTAAATTCCATTTAAAAAAACATCTAAGACTACCTTCATCCTAGACCTAGGCCCATCAAAGACTACCCTGTCCCTCAGGGTTACAACACTGCTGTGCGACTTCACAGCGCTGTCGCCATGTTAAAGGAGGAGAAAAAAAAAAAACACATCTACTGTCAGGGTCAACCTCTTGGTTTTACCGCCCCCTAAACTCAAGTGTGAACTTCGCCTTAGTAATCCTGGAGACCATGCATCTGCTTGAGCACCTTCCCCAAGTTCATGTTGAGCAGGTTTGGAAGGATCCTGTTGCCAGTCCTGTAACGACCAATCAATTTCAAATCTTTATATTCTGTTCTGTGTTGGAAAAATTGATAGCTTTAATCTGGTTGGTTACTTTGGGCGATACCCATTGTTCAGGCTATTACAGTCACTAAATGGTTACATAGTTTCTGTAATAAGAGTCAGTGACCGCATTACCTCATTATTAAGTGCTGCCTGGCCTGCTTCTCATCGAAACTGCTGCCATTACATAGTGGAAACCTCAGTCTTCGCTTAGGGGCTGATCTAAAGTAAACCTGGATTTTAGGCCTCATGCACACTGGAGCTTTGGCCCGTACAGCGTAAAATTTATAAATGGGCTCATTTTGGCACAGGTGGGGAGTACAGTCCGCGGCCAGCAGTCTGAAATATACAGTGGCTGTATGATCATCCGAGTGGTACTTGTATATGGGGGTCATATGCGTAGAGGGACGAAAGACCTAAATGCAAACTCGCCATGTACGGGATGTATGTCCCTATATGCTAGTACCACACTATATTGTCTAAAGTATTGGGATGCCTGCCTTTACATGTACATGAACTTTAATGGCATCCCAATCTTAGTCTGTAGGGTTCAATATTGGTTTAGCCCACCCTTTGCAGCTATCACAGTTTCAACTCCTCTGGGAAGCAGTGGCGGCTGGTGCTCAAAATTTTTTTTTTGGGGGGGGGGGGGGGGGGCGCAAATAGAAAAATGTAAAAGGCATTGCTTTGCGGCAAAAAACGCTGTAAAAAATTGCGTGACTTTGAGGTCGCAAAAGTGTGAAAGGGGCCTTCAGTAATTAAGGTATAGTGTGCCCCCTTTCAATGCAGAGAGACCAGCGTGCCCCCTTTCAATGCCGAGAGACCAGCTTGCCCCCTATTAATGCACAGTGACCAGCGTGCCCCCTTTCAATGCAGTGACCAGTGTACATGCCCCCTTTCAATGCAGTGACCAGTGTACATGCCCCCTTTCAATGCAGTGACCAGTGTACATGCCCCCAATGCATTGACCAGCGTACATGCCCCCAATGCAGTGACCAGCATACATGCCCCCAATGTAGTGACCAGCGTACATGCCCCCAATGCAGTGACCAGCGTACATGCCCCCAATGCAGTGACCAGCATACATGCCCCCAATGCAGTGACCAGCGTACATGCCCCCAATGCAGTGACCAGCGTACATGCCCCCAATGCAGTGACCAGCGTACATGCCCCCAATGCAGTGACCAGCGTACATGCCCCCAATGCAGTGACCAGCGTACATGCCCCCAATGCAGTGACCAGCGTACATGCCCCCAATGCAGTGACCAGCGTACATGCCCCCAATGCAGTGACCAGCGTACATGCGCCCAATGCAGTGACCAGCGTACATGCCCCCAATGCAGTGACCAGCGTACATGCCCCCAATGTAGTGACCAGCATACATGCCCCCAATGTAGTGGCCAGCATACATTCCCCCAATGCAGAGATCAGCGTGCGTGCCCCCTTATTTACCTTGGGCAACAGTGGCGGCAATACGGCTTCTCCTCAGTCCCCCGAACGGCGGCTTCTCCTCGGTCCCGGCGGCGCATCTCCTCCAGTCCTTCAGCTCCCGCCTCCTCCTCGGCCAAAGGCAAGGGGTTTGCTTTGCGGCCAATCAGGAAGCGCGTATCGGACACGCTTCCTGATTGGCCAGGAGGAGGATCGATGTGACAATAGTGAATTTTCATTCGCTATTGTCACTCAATGGGTGGGCTCGGGACGCACTGCTCTGCGCCCCTGGTCCACCCTTTGCATCACCCTATTAGAGCCTCTGGCTCTAATCAGGTGATGCAAAAAAAAAACCAAATCCCCATTGAACTCCATGCGTCCGGCGCCCCTGCATGCAGATTAGGGGGCCGGACACATGGATGGGGGCGGCGCCCCTAACGAACCGGCCGCCACTGCTGGGAAGGCTGTCCACAAGGTTTAGGAGTGTGTCTGTGGGAATGTTTGACCATTCTTCCAGAATTGCATTTGTCAGGTCAGGCACTGCTGTTGGACGGGATAGTCTGGCTCGCAGTCTCCTCTCTAATTCATCCCAAAGGTATCGGGTTGAGGTCAGGACTCTGTGCAGGCCAGTTAGTTTCCTCCACCCCAAACTCACTCATCCATGTCTTCATGGACCTTGCTTGTGCACTGGTCCAAATCATTTGGTGGAGGGGGGATTATGGTGTGGGGTTGTTTTTCAGGGGTTGGGCTTGCCCCCTTAGTTCCAGTGAAGGGAACACTTAAGGCGTTAGCATATCAAGACATTTTGGACAATTTCATGCTCCCAACTTTGTGGGAACAGTTTGGGGATGGCTCCTTCCTGTTCCAAAATGACTGTGCACCACTGCACAAAGCAAGGTCCATAAAGACCTGTACATAAATAAAACTACTGCATTGATGGTCACATAAAGATCACTTACCTCATATCCAAATTGAAGAGGGGGGGGTGTCCGTATTCCAGGATTGCCTGTGGTATCAGTATAGACAAGGGGTCTCCAAACTTTCTAAATAAGGGGCCAGTTTTTTTACGGTTCCTTAGACATTAAGGGGGCTGTACTTTGGACATTAGGAGCAGAAAAGGTCCCTACGTCAGCGAGAAAAAACATTATGCCATCTTTGGTGTCAGTGGGAGGAATAGTGCCTCATCATTGGTGTCAGTGGAAGGAATCGTGCCCCATCATTGGTGTCAGTGGAAGGAATCGTGCCCCATCATTGGTGTCAGTGGGAGGAATAGAGTCCCATCATTGGTGTCAGTGGGAGGAATAGAGTCCCATCATTGGTGTTAGTGGAAGGAACTGTGCCCCATCATTGGTATCAGTGGAAAGAATAGTGCCCCATCATTGGTGTCAGTGGAAGGAATAGTGCCCCATCATTGGTGTCAGTGGAAGGAATAGTGCCCCATCATTGGTGTCAGTGGAAGGAATAGTGCCCTATCATTGGTGCAGGGGCATAACTACAGGGGTTGCAGGGGTTGCAATCGCTACCGGGCCCCATGCTCCAGGGGGCCCGGTAGCAAAATAGTGGGTGAACCTCTAGGATCTCAAAGGTCACACTTGCGACCGGGCCCTGGCATTTCACCACTGTGGGGAGGCCCCAAGATTGCAGGAAGGGGGCCCACTGCAGAACTTGTGAAAGGATCCTGATGCGGGACCATAATAAAAGGCCATGCAATGAGAGTAAAGAGCCCCAGGATTAGTGGGAAGAGCCCCGGGCTTGAAGGGAAGGGCCCCGGCCAGGGGTCTGGGGGGCCCTTCATGGTTTCTTGCATCGGGGCCTTGAAGGTTCTAGTTACGCCTCTGCATTGGTGTCAGTGGGAGGAATAGTGCCCCATCATTGGTGTCAGTGGGAGGAATAGTGCCCCATCATTGGTGTCAGTGGGAGGAATAGAGCCCCATCATTGGTGTCAGTGGGAGGAATAGAGCCCCATCATTGGTATCAGTGGGAGGAATAGTGCCCCATCATTGGTGTCAGTGGGAGGAATAGTGCCCCATCATTGGTGTCAGTGGGAGGAACTGTGCCCCATCATTGGTGTCAGTGGGAGGGATTGTGTCTCATTGTTGGTGTCATTGGGAGGAATAGTCCCCCATCATTGGTGTCAGTGGAAAGAACTGTGCCCCATCATTGGGGTCAGTGGGAGGGATTGTGTCTCATTGTTGGTGTCATTGGGAAGATTCATGCCCTATCATTGGTGTCAGCGGGAGGAATTTTGCCCCATTGTTGGTGTCATTGGGAAGATTCATGCCCTATCATTGGTGTGAGTTGGCCAAATTGTTGATGATATGTGGGGGAATTGTCCCCCATCATTGAGTGGAGTTTTTCCCTTTCCCTGGTCTTAGTGGAAAGTTAATTATGCCCCATTGTTGGTATCAGTGGATGAAATAGTGCCCCAAGGGCCAGATGAAAGCAAGTGAAGGGCCACATCCAGCCCCTGGGCCACAGTTTGGTGACCTATGGTAAAGGGTGTCAGAAGTGACTGGTGCAGATAGCAGAGGAATGAGAAAACAGACGGAAATCACAGGCAGTGCTTTGGATTGAGGCAAGTACACACTATAGAGGGATATGCTTTGTTCAATTTGTTTATTCCAGAGGTTTGCAACCACTTTAAGAACTCCTTTTTACACCTCATTTAGCATGTTATACTTAAACATTAAAACTTCTACCTGATATTATTTCTACTTTAAGGACACTGTTCTCCATTCAGGTAAATAAATGATCCTGGCCAACAATCCAGCTGGCAATTAGCTTCTTCTTTACCCTCTGTGCCCGGCAGATAGAGATACATCACAGTGAACATTGTGTAAATTTCGGCCCATTTTGACCGCTAATGAATGTAAAAAGAAAAATAACAGAATGTTCCGAGGTAAACGAAGCTCTCTGCAATTAACCGATTCATTAAATTTCAATATCAATTATGCCTGTGTTCTTGTATACGCGCGGTAATACAAAGCCGGCGCGGTGCCCCCGGCCTGTCCCTACCTCTAAACCGCCGCCGAAACGCCATGTCCTTGGGATAAGATGGCGCCAATTAAAGCCAGTTAATGAGGCCTACATGCAAATGAGGCTGATGCATATGTATGAATTGCAGGCTGGTCCTCTGTTGCCTTAATTTAAATAATCTTATTGTGCGGCAATTGTCTTTTTTTTTTAATTGGTTCCATTGCACATGCCTAGGGTGTTTATTTTATTTATTGTTACTTCCAGGATACATACAGACCTGAGGAATGTACCTGTAACCCCCATACTTCTCTTCCGAGGGGATAACTTGGATATTCACATTGGACCGGCAAAGGTGACCTTTGGAATCGTAAGTTTTTTCTTTTTATATTTTCCCAGATAAATGTTGAAGCAGAACTACAGGCAGCTAACCTGAATACAGTATATCAATATTGCTTTACCTGCCAAACAGTTTGTAACCATCGGACAGTTTTGTGATCGACTTTAGATAGAGCAGATAAAAAAGAGCTAGTAAAGTCCAGCTATAATTTATTCAAGGATCCAGTTAAAATTCCAACAATATAAAACCCAAAAACAAAACTCCCTAGATGTGGCAGTATTAGCTTTGTTCTTTCGGGCTTCTTTCTCTTTTATTTCACCTGGTAATCTGGTTAATAACACACTTCCTGTCCCTGGATGGCTACGCTCACTACTCCACTGTATTTATAAAGGGAGGCTTGGCTGGTACACAAGCTGGATTGCTTATACACTATATTACTAAAAGTATTGGGACGCCTGCCTTTACACACACATGAACTTTAATGGCATCCCAGTCTTAGTCCGTAGGGTTCAATATTGAGTTGGCCCACCCTTTGTAGCTATAGCAGCTTCAACTCTTCTGGGAAGGCTGTCCACAAGGTTTAGGAGTGTGTCTATGGGAATGTTTGACCATTCTTCCAGAAGCGCATTTGTGAGGTCAGGCACTGATGTTGGACAAGAAGGTCTGGCTCACGGTCTCCACTCGAATTCATCCCAAATGTGTTTGATCGGGTTGCAGGCCAGTCAAGTTCCTCCACCCAAAACTAGCTCATCCATGTCTTTATGGACCTTTCTTTCTGCGCTGGACCAAATCATTTGGTGGAGGGGGGATTATGGTGTGGGGTTGTTTTTCATGGGTTGTGCTTTGCCCCTTAGTTCCAGTGTAGGGAATTTGAAGGTGTCAGCATACCAAGACATTGGACAATTTCATGCTCCCAACTTTGTATGAACAGTTTGGGGATGGATCCCTACTGTTCCAAGATGAGTGCTCACCAGTGCACAAAGCAAGGTCCATAAAGACATGGATGAGTGAGTTTGGGGTGGAGGAACTTGACTGGCCTGCACAGAGTCCTGACCTCAACCCGATAGAACATCTTTGGGATGAATTAGAGCAGAGACTGAGAGCCAGGCCTTTTCGTCCACAGTAGTGCCTGACCTCACAAATGCGCTTCTGGAAGAATGGTCAAATATTCCCATAGACACACTCCTAAACCTTGTGGACGGCCTTCCCAGAAGAGTTGAAGCTGTTATAGCTGCAAAGGGCGGGCCAACTCAATATTGAACCCTACGGACTAAGACTAGGATGCCATTAAAGTTTATGTGCATGCAAAGGCAGGTGTCCCAATACTTTTGATAATATAGTGTATGTCTGCTTTTGTAAATCTCCATTGTATGGCTAATGATAGATTAGTAGGTTACAGAAGAAAGATAACTTTTTGTCTTCAGATTGGTTAATTATGTACTTCTGAAAAATGCTCTTTCCTTCGAAAAATAAAACCATGCAGCTGTCGCAGCGAAGAGCTGATAAGCTGCAATGTGTAACATTTTTGGTTTTGGGTTTAGTTATCTGAAAGTTTGGCAAAAAAATCTAGACATATTGGATTAAAGAGTTCTAAAGGTACCCATCTCTAAATATAACCTATGAACAGCTAGTAGTCGTTGGCCACCTTCAGATATACTTCTGTAACATTGAAGGACATTTTACTACTCATCTGAACAGCTTCCTCTTTAGCTTTAATGAGCGTCAGGAGAAGCTGGGCAATGGTGACACATCCATCCTAATTACAGAACAAGTCTGGTAATTGTAACTAACTACTAATAGCTATGCCATGAATGAGAGCCTTCATAATGACCTCAACAATGTAATTCCACTGAGCACCAATGTAAGGAACATTCTTCCCATTCCACCAATGTAAGGATTATTCTTCCCATTGACCATCTGTGTTAGGGTCCTTCTTCCCAGTGCCGGGTCAAGGTCATCTAGAGCCCAGGCCTCTCCAAGATGTATGAGCATTATGTATCAGCAAAAATCCCCCCCCCCCCCCCCACAAAAACATTGAGCATTAATCTGCAAGCTTACCCTCTAAGCATAAATTCCCCTCCCCTAGTACAAATCTGCCCCCCTCTTCTGAAATGCCCTCTTTCAGGAATGCCCTCTTTCAGGACAAATCCCCCCACCCGCCAAAAAAAGAAAAAAAAAAATCACTGCTTCTAGCACAAATCCTCTACCCCTACATTTTCCCCTCCTAGTACACATCTTTTCCCCCCTTCTAGCATGAATTCCCCCCCCCCAACAGAAATCCCCCTAAATCACCACTCCTAGCACCCCCCCCCCAAAAAAATTTCCCAAACTAGAAAAATATATACCCCTTGCAGCCCCCCAAATTCCCCCTTCCAACACAAATCCCCCCCCCCCATTCTCCTTGTGGTGCTCCTCCTCTTCACGATACCACAGTACCCAGGACAGCTGCCCACTCCTTGTTCCAGCCCAGCTTATTCTCACTGAGAACCAATGTAAAGCACATTTTTCCCTTTATCCACTAATGTAAAAAGCATTCTTCTTATTGCCCATCTATGTTAGGGCCCCTCTTCCAGCTGAGCACCAATGCAAGGAAAATTCTTCCCATAGACTTATCTATGTTAGGGTTCTTCTTTCCACTGAGCACCAATGTAAGGAACATTCTTCCCAATTTTGTTTATTAAAAGTCTTGCAATCAATAAGCATAAAAACAATATACATAAATAAATAAATATATACATATTTACATGAAAAGGGGAAAAAAAAAAAAAATACATAGCAAATTCTGCTCTCAAATAAAGACTGCCTTTACAGCAAAAACAAAACTCACATCATGAAACACATCAGTACCGGGGAAAAATAATCTTAATAACACTCACACCACCACACCAGACATCAAACCTGCGAGGTCAAGAAACAAAACCACTCCCATTATGCATGCAGCCCTTCTTCAAAAATGAAGATATTAACCAACAAAAGCTAAGGGCGTGAAAGAAATAGCATAGGAAAAAAGCTTTTTACCCAGAGATGGACAGTTCACCAAAAGCAGGTCTGATATTCCTCCACGCCTTTATCCAGACCGCTCGAGGCTCCCTGCCCTTCTCAAGACCCCGAATCTTCCCAACCTCACCAAGAATATCGTACACCACCACCTCGACAGGGAGGACTTTCTTCCGCAGGGTAATCTGGCACCGTGCATTCCACGTGAAGTAACGGACAACTATACTAACTAGAAAAAGTGTATCCAAATCAAAATCCCAGCGAGTCGGGAATGCCCCGTACACCCACTCCGCATAACTCATGCGATAGAGAAAGGGGATGCCTAGAGCCCTCCCCACCCTTTTATACACCTCTATGTTAAAGGGACACTGGAGCAAAAAGTGGTCCATAGACTCCACTTTACCAACACACTCCGCTCTAGGACAATCCCGATCATCCACAGGGCGATGCTTCAGGTTCCCTCTCACATAGAGCCTTCCATGGAAAGCGAGCCAGGCTTGATCCCTAAACTTCAAAGGGATTCTTCCTAAGTTAATTAAACGCAACCCCTCCCTCATTACGGGGCCTGGGCAATCCCTTAAGGTCAGCAACACACTGAAAGCAGAGCCCAAAATCCTCTTCTCCAGAAGCTTTCTGGGGAGGGACTTGATATCCCCCACTGTCACCTGCCACTGCCTAAGTATTTTCAGACACGGGGCAACATAAGCCGGAAGCTTGCCATGTCGGACTCTCAGACTTTTCACTGGCCCGCCATCTTCCCAGCATCGCAGAAAAGGCCTAAACCAAGATTGAAAAATACCCACCCATCCCGGCGGGGTCTCTGCTAACATATTACCAAGATTATACTTTAAAAAAAGCAGAGAAAAGAAAACTATAGGGTTGACCATTCCTAGACCACCCTCCCGCCTGGACAGGTAAGTTACATTGCGTTTGATCAGGTTCAGCCTATTTCCCCATAACAGTTGGAAAAAGCAGCTGTACACCCTTGCATAGAGAGATTCCGGCAAGATACAGACAAAGCTGACATATAAAAAGATTGGGATCAGGTAAGTTTTAATCAAGTCAACCCTTTCCCTCAAGGAAAGTTTCCATTTCTTCCAGCTTGCCACCTTGGCATTGGCATTCAACAACCTGCTTTCCCAATTTCGATGACCATAGTCACCAGGACCAAATTTGATGCCCAACACTTTAATTTCCTGCTGGGGCTCTGGGAAGGCATCCGGAAGTTCGAAGCTTTCACCCTCCTCACCCATCCAGAAAACTTCACTCTTTTCATGATTGATTTTAGAGCCAGAAGCCTCAGTGTACTGCTCTATCACAGAGACCACCTCCTGCGCCTCCTCCATCCCAGAGATAATAACAGACACATCATCGGCATAGGCCACGACCTTCAAAGGCGGCACACCAGCAATGCCCAAAGGCACCCCACACAACGATCCACTCTCTAACCTTCTTATGAAGGGGTCGATTGCGAATACATATAGCAGGGGGCTCAAAGGACACCCCTGGCGCACACCAGAGCCAACCTCAAAAGGCCGTCCAACCCAACCATTAACAAGTGGGAAGCTCTCAGCCCCTTTATATAATGTTTTCAGCCAATCAATAAACCTCCCCTGCAGGCCGTATCTACCAAGTAGCAAATACAGGTACTCATGATTGACTCGATCAAAAGCCTTCGCCTGATCCAATGCCAGCAAGTACTTTCTCCATCCAGCAGCCCTGCATCGCTCCAAAGCCTCCCGGACAGCTAAAATTGCTGAAAAGGTACTTCTGCCCTGGACCGAGCAGTGCTGATGATTGGACAACAAATCGCCTGCTACTGACGACAAGCGCCAAAAAAGAATCTTCGCCAAGATCTTTCTATCAACATTGAGAAGACTGATGGGGCGCCAGTTCTCAATTATTGAGGGGTCTTTACCTTTTGACAGAAGAATCACAGCGGATTGCCTCATGGAGGGAGGGAGAGAACCCTCTTCTAAACAGCTGTTATAAACCTCCGCTAAAAAGGGAGCCAGAATGGACTTAAAACACTTGTAAAATTCAGCTGTCAACCCATCTGGCCCAGGCGACTTTTTGGTAGCCAGCTTCTCTATAGCACGAACTACCTCATCCGCTGAAATTGGTTCTGTCAAATCCATCAAAGGCAATGTATCATTTCCCAATCCTGGAGTAGAATCCAGAAAGCTTTCCATCCTGTCCCGATTAAGGTCCTTTCTTCCCAGAAGGTCTGCGTAATATGACCTGAAGATCTCCAGGATCCCTGATCTGGACTTCACCAGGGAACCCGTACTATCCCTCAGACCTATGACCGTCTTAACTGCTATGCCTTGCTTACAGTTCTGGTAAGGATCAGGCGAGTGATATTTCCCATAATCTCTCTCCAGAACCAAGGAGGCATGCCGGTCGTATTGACACTTCCTAAGAAGAAGCTTTACCTCCGAGATCTCCCCTGGATCTCCTCCATACGAGACAAGACGATCAAGCTTCCTCCGCAAATGCTGGTAGGCAATATACATACCAAGCTGCATCTTCTTACTTATGGCCTTGAAAAGTCCAATCGCCCTTTGTTTCACAAGCTCCCACCACTCTGACTTACTGCTGCAAAAGTCCAGAATAGAAACCTGTGCCTGAAAAAAATCCTCAAAGGATTGTCTTACCTCTACATCTTCCAGGAGAGCCGAATTCAGTTTCCAGGTACCCCTTCCCCTGGGTGGAGTGTCCGAGGCATTCAGAGTCACAGACAGCATACAGTGGTCAGAGAACTCCACCGCCCTCAACTCAGGAGCCGAGAAAGCAGAGTTCTCCTTTAAAAAAAACCTATCTATCCTACTCTGACTATTCCCTCTCTGAAACGTGAATCCCGTGCTGCCAGGGCAGTGCTTAATGTGCACATCTACCAGGCCTGCTTGTCTAACCATATCTCTAAGAAAAACGCTATCATAACCCAGCCTGTCTATGGAGACCCTCCTGTCTTCAGGCCTAATTATGGTGTTAAAGTCACCTCCAAAGACAACCTGCTGGGATGTAAAAAGGAAGGGCTTGATCTTTGTGAAGAGGCATTTCCTGTCCCATTTTGACTGCGGTCCATAGATATTGATGAGGCGCAGGTCCTGCCCCCTAACAGAGACGTCTAAGACC
>NC_138777.1:23405495-23455495 GCF_965119305.1 Pelophylax lessonae
AAAGTGCAAACGTGCAAAAAAGTGCCACTATCCAATAACTGTGTATTCAGTGTCCACACGTGGGGATCCCACCTTCCGTGCACCACTATTTCCCCTAAATTGACTCACCGGAAATTAAGCTGGTGGAACCAGCAATCACATTTTCTTAATAACTTTCCAGCCTGGTGGTCGGTTTCCTCAATAATAGTTATCCCGATTGGTCAGTGGGAAGAATGTCCCTTACATTGATGGTCATTGAAAAGAATGTCCCTTACATTGGTGGTCAGTAGGAAGAATGTTCCTTACATTGATGGTCATTGAAAAGAATGTCCCTTACATTGGTGGTCAGTAGGAAGAATGTTCCTTACATTGGTGGTCAGTGAAAAGAATATCTCTTGTATTGGTGGTTAGTTAGAAGAATATCTCCTTATATTGGTGGTCAGTGGGAAGAATGTCCCTTACATTGGTGGTCAGTGGGAAGAAAGTCTCCTTACATTGGTGGTCAGTGGGAAGAATGCTTCTTACATTGGTGGTCAGTGGGAAGAATGTCCCATACTTTGGTGGTCAGTGGGAAGAATGTCCCTTACATTGGTGGTCAGTGGGAAGAATGCTTCTTACATTGGTGGTCAGTGGGAAGAATATCTCTTGTATTGGTGGTTAGTTAGAAGAATATCTCCTTACATTGGTGGTCAGTGGGAAGAATGTTCCTTACATTGGTGGTAAGTGGGAAGAAAGTCTCCTTACATTGGTGGTCAGTGAGAAGAATGCCCCTTACATTGGAGGTCAGTGAGAAGAATGCCCCTTACATTGGTGGTCAGTGGGAAGAATGTCCCTTACATTGGTGGTCAGTGGGAAGAATGCTTCTTACATTGGTGGTCAGTGGGAAGAATGCTTCTTACATTGGTGGTCAGTAGGAAGAATGTCCCATACTTTGGTGGTCAGTGGGAAGAATGCTTCTTACATTGGTGGTCAGTGGGAAGAATGTCCCATACTTTGGTGGTCAGTGGGAAGAATGCTTCTTACATTGGTGGTCAGTAGGAAGAATGTTCCATACTTTGGTGGTCAGTGGGAAGAAAGTCTCCTTACATTGGTGGTCAGTGGGAAGAAAGTCTCCTTACATTGGTGGTCAGTGGGAAGAATGCTTCTTACATTGGTGGTCAGTGGGAAGAATGTCCCATACTTTGGTGGTCAGTGGGAAGAATGTCCCCTTACATTGGTGATCAGTGGGAAGAATGCTTCTTACATTGGTGATCAGTGGGAAGAATGCTTCTTACATTGGTGATCAGTGGGAAGAATGCTTCTTACATTGGTGATCAGTGGGAAGAATGCTTCTTACATTGGTGGTCAGTGGGAAGAATGTCCCATACTTTGGTGGTCAGTGGGAAGAATGTCCCTTATATTGTTGGTCAGTGAAGAAAATGTTCCTTACATTGGTGGTCAGTAGGAAGAATGCCCCTTACAATGGTGGTCGATGGGAGGAATGGCCCCCTTACATTGGTGGTCAGTGAAAATTATTTAAAGTAAATAAAAATTGTTAAAAAAAAATGATTGTAAAGCACATCCAGGTAGAGTGCTATTTAGGATGAGCACACGTATGTGAATAATAATGGTGGCACATATGTATGGTATCGTCAGGAACGTCGGAGTCAGAGCAATTCTAGGGCCATAATTTTGTAACATGCTGGTCAGAGCTTTTTATTTTTAATTTTTTGTATCTTTTTTTATTAAACTGTTCAGCTAAGAAGACATTTGTTGCACCTATTATATTGTGCTTATTCATGAAAACCTTAATTTTGGAAATGTACCATTGTTACACGTTAATGTAAGTTTATTTTTCTTTTTTCTATACTAAACATTTATTTTGAACATAGTGTCGAGAAATTCTGTGACGAACAAATGTAATGTGGGCAGTGCGAGATGTAGGCGGGGCTTTGTGTGTGGGCGGGGACACATGGGGGCCCATGATCTCTTATTGCCCGGGGGCCCCATGAGTTGTCAGTCCGCCCCTGGCACTGTTACTGTAAAATTATACTGGCAGTGAAGGGGTTAACTTTTTTTTGAGAGGGAGGGGTTATGTGTGTCCCTAGGGGCGTGATTCTAACTGTGATTGGCTGTGGCTTGAGATGTAGGAACAATGATCAACGGTCCTACATAGTAGAACCGTATGATCACTATTCCTACACAGGGGAGAATGACAGGCGGCTTGTTTACATTACATTTCTACGTCGCCAGACGTTATCGAGCCACTTTGCCGCAGTAGTGCTCTAGTGAGCAGTGCGGAAGTGGTTAAAGGTAAACCTCGTTCAGTACATTTGTCAGGCTTACATTGATGTATCCCTGTTGGAGGTATTTTCCCTCCCTTTCTGTCCAAGTTTTCAGCCCCAACTAAAAAGGCCATTGAGTTTAGCTGAACTTACTTTTTTGCCCCTATTTGGACTGCATTTTCCCTATGATGAGTTCCCAATGGAACCAGTCCATATTGGAGGATGCGCTCCAGAGAGGAAAAGGGAAGATCAACTCAACAGCAATGCCCTTTGGCTCATGGGCCGGGAAATGAGGAAATGTCAGTGAGAGTAGAAATGGCAATATGACAAGGGACCTATTACAACCCCCCCCACCCCCACACACACACACCCCTTCCCGAATGGTCAAAAAATGTTTAATTATAAAACATCTGGGCTGTAGAGCCAGTCTACACAATGGCTGCCTTTGCCCATGTATATGATGACCATGCATCTATTCCTAGTGTCCCCTGCATATTAAACTTTGAGTTAAACTTTTAAGACCCCAAACCCCTCCTCTGCACTTGAAAGTATTCAAAAAGCCAAGATCAACATTTTTAAATACTTTGTATTTTTCATAACTTGTGCTGTTGACTTCCGAATAAACTGGAAGCGACGCCGCTTCCGGGTTTCCACATCCGCGACCCAATTAAAGCCAATTCCGGCTTTGTTTGGGTCTCCGGCCAGCCAGCGGACGTGCCGGCTGGTGGCTCAGGTCTCTTGGTGGGGCAAGCCTTTAAAGGTGGGGGGAGGGGGGGGGCGTCCCTCCCTCTGCTTGTAATAACAGCCGAGCCGCTGCTTAGCTGCATCGGTTGTTATTAGAAAGCCAACCGTCAGTTCTAAAAACAGTACTGGGGTGATGTGCAGCTGCAGGCGTCGCCCCGGTACAACCACTTGAAGCCAATGATGTACAGGTAGGTGATTTGGTGGCAAGTGGTTGAGTGAGTGACTGACCAGACTTGCAAAATAAACAAACTTACTTAAAATTGCCATAGACAGAATTTTGAATAAAAATTCTTAGAAAAATTGCTACAAAATTTCTTAAAACACTCTCAGAACGTTCATTTGTCCGTTGAAATAATTTGTTTGCCTTTAACATTTGATTTTGGAATGAATGGATTTTACCGAACAAAAACCACATACAATGTTAGAAATCCTTTCATTCAAGAAATATTTTCCATCCTTTTTCTTACAATTTTCCCATCAATAGGGTCGAAAACGAACGTCAATTTAGAAAAACAAACAAACTTTCTAAAAACCTTCTTTTCATAAGAACTTTTGTTCAAAATTTTACCCATCTATGGCCAGCTGTAGTGAAGTGAAGTTTGCTAGGTTGGTACAAAGATGTTACATTGTTCTGTATAGAAGAGTTGCCTACACAGTCCATTCCATTACAATGGACTATTGCCAACGAACCCACTAAATAAACATATGTCTCTCAACTTCTCTGTAGCGTAGACCAGCCTTTTTCAACCAGGGTTTCCCAAGGCACCCTGGGGTGCCTTGAGGTTTCTTCAGGGATGCCTTGGTTTTCATTGTGCACAATTACTACATGCTAGCCGCCGGCGTCCTAGCAACCAATGATGTCATCAGTTGATAAGGAGGATGTTGGTCGCCTGCACAGCATCCTTGTTTGACTCCCCCCTGCCTCTCTCTGTCATCGCTGGGGTCACATTAGCTAAATGATGGCGAGAAACTAAGGGAGAAGAGAAACATGGGAATACTAGTCAGTACTAGTATACAAAATACACCATTGCACATAGTTAACTCCATTGACACTGGGCAAAAATACATGCCGAAACGCAGTAACTGTAGAATCTCAGTTTGATGTCGGGTGTATCTCCTGTAATTGATGTCACCTCAAAGAATAAGCCTTAAAGGAGAAACTCCAGCCAAAAATAGAAAGATAAAAATGAATCGCCCACTAAAGGATAGACTTTTGTTGCAATATTCCTATTCCATCCAGAAATCCCCCCCCCCCCCCCTCCCGTGCAATATTTTTTTCTGGCACTAGATGTCCTCAGTCTGATGACCAGCATCATTCAACGCACTTCCTCTGAGCCTAGGAGGTCATCCTGATCCCGCTCTCAGCCTGTGATTGGACAGTGAAAAGAGAAGCACCACTGTGATTAGCTCACCTCTCTGTCACACTGCTGTTTCCACCTATCAGATTGCACATGAGATCATTGACCTTGTGCTGCTTCTTCCTCTCATACACCAGTCCTGCTGTACTGGGACTGCAAGAGGCTGATACCAGGTCACATTAGGGTACTTATACTGATTTGCATTGGAGTCCGCAAGGGGTGTACCAGGTGTGCTTATAAGTACTTGCTGTGCTGAGCTATTGCCTGGGTTTACCCAGTGGTGTATTTTGGTTTTGTGCTGCCCTAGGCAAGACTAAAATTGGGCGCCCCCCCCCCTCCCCCACCTATGTAACTTTTCCCCACTACTTCTTTTTTAATGGATGTGGCTCCCTCCAAAATTGAAGGACTACAAGTCCCAGCATGGACCCCTGACATCTCACAAGAGAGGGGGTGGGTGAGTGAGAGAGAGAGGAGGGGGGATGAGAGAGAGGGAGGGGGGTGAGAGAGCAAGAAAGGGGGATCAGAGAGAGAGACCGAGAGAGAGGGTGAGAGCGAGAGAGAGAGCGAGAGGGGGGGATGAGAGAGAGAGAGCGAGAGGGGGGGATGAGAGAGAGAGAGCGAGAGGGGGGGATGAGAGAGAGAGAGAGGGAGGGTGAGAGAGAGAGAAGAGGGGTGAAAGAGAGAGAGGGGCGGTGAGAGAGAGGGGGTTGAGAGAGAGGGGGGAATGAGAGAGGTGGCTCTAGCAACCAGTTGCCAATAGAGACTCAGGTGGAGGGGGGGGCAGTTTCTTTGCTGCCCCCCTGCAAAGTGCCACCCTAGGCCTGGGCCTTGTTGGCCTAGGCCAAAATACAGCACTGGGTTTACCCCTGTGTTGTCGCCAACCCCCCCGCAGTGCTGCTGGCTTCCCTCTTCTCTTCTCCCCTGGCTGCTGCATGGGGATGTTTCAGAATGGAGAGTGGGGGATAGGGCTAGTAAATATGTCCTTTACTGGCCCCTTCCTTTTCTAAATGAACACAGAGAACACATTCACTCACTATGTTAATTCATAACTGAAGCACAGTAAACTGTGTTTACTATGCTTCAGTTTGTAAAAGAACAGGAAGCCGCTCGGCACAGAGCACTACCCCAGTCATTTAATGTCTAGTGCATGGAAAGGCATGTGTGTTTGAGCTTTGGGGTGCACACCCTAATGCAATATGCTGATTTGTATTGAAATAATGCATTTAATGATGCATTGATACAGAGCTGCATGAATTTGTGTCTTATATCTGCCCGGAGTTCAGATTTAATTTTGCTGTATTTCTGGCATTCACGGGGCTGAGTGTTTCTTTGTGATAAATCACAGAGGGAAGATTTTTTTTTGGAGCGGCTTGGAAACATAATGACAGCAATCTGGGGATGCTTGAAGTGATTCTTTGTATCGGTCTTGTATTGAAATCAGTATCTATTGTGTTGAAGAGCTTAACTTTGCTGAACTAAGCCAGCACTCCGACAGTTTACACTTTTTGTGCCAGATGAGTTTGGAACCGTTTTTATTTAAAGGTACAGTACAGGTAAAGTGTATGGAAACCCAAACTAAGAACTTCTCTTACGTGGACCCTTTTGGTCTATTAGGTTATGTTTAAATTAGGGTGACAGGGACAGTCCCCGGATTGAGGATACTGTCCCCCGGTCCAAGTCTGTCCTCAGTTTTGTCCCCGGATTCATGGCCAGAATAATGTAGACAGGCAGGGGCGTAACTACAGGGGTTGCAGGGGTTGCAATCGCTACCGGGCCCCATGCTCCAGGGGGCCCGGTAGCAAACCAGTGGGTGAACTTCCAGGATCGCAAAGGTCACACTTGCGACTGGACCCTGGCATTGCACCACTGTGGGGAGGCCCCAAGATTGCAGGAAGGGGGCCCACAAGATTGCAGGAAGGGGGCCCACTGCAGAACTTGTGAAAGAATCCTGCTGTGGGACTGTAATAAAAGGCCATGCAACGA
The DNA here is from genome assembly GCF_965119305.1 of Pelophylax lessonae. Classification (NCBI taxonomy): domain Eukaryota; kingdom Metazoa; phylum Chordata; class Amphibia; order Anura; family Ranidae; genus Pelophylax; species Pelophylax lessonae. The sequence goes on from NC_138777.1 coordinate 23,411,824, forward strand.
GTGTAAAGAGCCCCAGGATTAGTGGTAAGAGCCCTGGGCTTGATGGTAAGGGCCCCGGCCAGGGGTCTGGGGGGCCCTTCATGGTTTCTTGCATCAGGGCCCTGAAGGTTCTAGTTACGCCTCTGTAGACAGGGCATCCCATGCTGGCTGAGAAACAGCCTGGTGGCTCAGATGCAGACACCCCCTGCTGGACGATATCACTGCCACTCCTGCTGCTGTTCAGTGGAGGAAAGGCAGAAACAAAAATTGACTGTGTGGAGGGCTGAGACCAGGAGGTTGGCAAATGGGGGGGGGGATCTATTTATACACAGGTGAGGGCAGTGGGGTAGGAGGGGTCTCAGAGCTGATGCAACTGCATGGAGAGATGGAGAGTTTAGCTATTGCGGGGGAAGGGCTAAGAGGTGGCTGCAGAGATAATCTGTGAGAGAAGGGTGCAGAGGTGAGCTATGGATGTGGGGGCAGAAGTGTTCTCTGTGCATAGCAAACCTCTGAACCCTGTGCTCTATGCCTAACACCCTCCTGTATATTATGTAGTCCTGTGCCCAGCGCTCTGTATATTATGTAGTCCTGTGCCCAGCACTCTGTGTATTATGTAGTCCTGTGCCCAGCGCTCTGTGTATTATGTAGTCCTGTGCCCAGAGCTCTGTGTATTATGCAGTCCTGTGCCCAGCACTCTGTGTAATATGTAGTCCTGTACCCAGCGCTCTGTGTATTATGTAGTCCTGTGTCCAGCGCTCTGTGTATTATGCAGTCCTGTGCCCAGAGCTCTGTGTATTATGCAGTCCTGTGCCCAGAGCTCTGTGTATTATGTGGTCCTGTGCCCAGAGCTCTGTGTATTATGCATTCCTGTGCCCAGTGCTCTGTGTATTATGTAGTCCTGTGCCCAGCACTCTGTGTATTATGCAGTCCTGTGCCCATAGCTCTGTGTATTATGTGGTCCTGTGTCCAGAGCTCTGAATTATGCAGTCCTGTGCCCAGCGCTCTGTGTATTATGTAGTCCTGTGCCCAGAGCTCTGTATTATGTAGTCCTGTGCCCAGCACTCTGTGTATTATGCAGTTCTGTACCCAGTGCTCTGTGTAATATGTAGTCCTGTGCCCAGCGCTCTGTGTATTATGCAGTCATGTGCCCAGCGCTCTGTGTATTATGTAGTCCTGTACCCAGCGCTCTGTGTATTATGTAGTCCTGTGCCCAGCGCTCTGTGTATTATGCAGTCCTGTGCCCAGCGCTCTGTGTATTATGCAGTTCTGTACCCAGTGCTCTGTGTAATATGTAGTCCTGTGCCCAGCGCTCTGTGTATTATGCAGTTATGTGCCCAGTCCTCTGTGTATTATGCAGTCCTGTACCCAGCGCTCTGTGTATTATGTAGTCCTGTATTATGCAGTCCTGTGCCCAGCGCTCTGTGTATTATGCAGTTCTGTACCCAGTGCTCTGTGTATTATGTAGTCCTGTGCCCAGCGCTCTGTGTATTATGTAGTTCTGTGCCCAGCGCTCTGTATTATGCAGTCCTGTGCCCAGCGCTCTGTGTATTATGCAGTTCTGTACCCAGTGCTCTGTGTAATATGTAGTCCTGTGCCCAGAGCTCTGTGTATTATGCAGTCCTGTGCCCAGCGCTCTGTGTATTATGCAGTCCTGTGCCCAGCGCTCTGTGTATTATGTAGTCCTGTGCCCAGCGCTCTGTGTATTATGCAGTCCTGTGCCCAGCGCTCTGTGTATTATGTAGTCCTGTGCCCATCGCTCTGTGTATTATGTAGTCCTGTATTATGCAGTCCTGTGCCCATCGCTCTGTGTATTATGTAGTCCTGTATTATGTAGTCCTGTGCCCAGCGCTCTGTGTATTATGTAGTCCTGTGCCCATCGCTCTGTGTATTATGTAGTCCTGTATTATGCAGTCCTGTGCCCAGAGCTCTGTGTATTATGCAGTCCTGTGCCCATCGCTCTGTGCCCATCGCTCTGTGTATTATGTAGTCCTGTATTATGCAGTCCTGTGCCCAGCGCTCTGTGTATTATGTAGTCCTGTGCCCAGCGCTCTGTGTATTATGCAGTCCTGTGCCCAGCGCTCTGTTTATTATGTAGTCCTGTATTATGCAGTCCTGTGCCCAGCGCTCTGTGTATTATGCAGCTGTGTGCCATTTGCCAATAATAAAAAATAAAAACAATTTGTCCCCGAATTTCATTGTAAAAATCTGGTCACCTTAGTTTAAATTTAGCGCCCTGTGAAAAGTGATCCATATTCTGATTGCTTTTCAGAAGGCATTTCAAAGGTGGTGAGGAGGCATTAATGTCACCTCCTCACTGCCGGTTTTAACCCTGTAAATGCCAAAGTTCCCAAGGAACTTTGTGGGAACAGTTTGGGGATGGCTCCTTCCTGTTCCAACATGACTGCGCACCAATGCACAAAGCAAGGTCCATAAACACATGGATGAGCGAGTTTGGGGTGGAAGAACTTGACTGACCTGCACAGAGTTGGACTGATGGACTGATGTCTTTTTTCAACCTCACTAACTATGTAAGAGTTCTGACCTCAACACGATAGAACACCTTTGGGATGAATTAGAGGGGAGACTGTGAGCCAGGCCTTCTCGTCCAACATCAGTGCCTGACCTCACAAATGCACTTCTGGAAGAATGGTCAAACATTCCCATAGACGCACTCCTAAACCGTGTGGACAGCCTTCCCAGAAGAGTTGAAGCTGTTATAGCTGCAAAGGGTGGGCCAACTCAATATTGAACCCTACGGACTAAGACTGGGATACCATTAAAGTTCATGTGTGTGTAAAGGCAGGCGTCCCAATAATATACTAAACAATATAGTGTATATATACACACTATGAAAATGATAAATTCTTCTTTTATATACATTACCATAAAGGTCGTGCCGCAGCACTCTCTATATTAATTAGTTAAAATAAGATTGTTTAAGCTCTTTCTCCTACAGAATTGGAGATCCAACAGCCAACCCAACCCTCTTCTAGCTGGTCACAGAAGTCAGTCAACAGAAGTCCAAGCACTACAGATAAAATTCAGAAAAATTCTCTGTAAAGCCCCGTACACACGTACCGATGGTCGGCTTACAAATGTTCCTCTTTTCTCCCCGGGATGTCGGTGTCTGCTGAAAAGTGCAAAGACAGCACAAGGACAGCACAAGAATTTTGTCCGCCGACTGCAGAAGTGATGTCATGTAATGGTTAACTTTCCCTGTGTTTTCTATTTTCTGAGCATGCCCAGTCTTGCAAATCTGCGGTCTGTCGGCCGAATTGTGTACTGACAGGCGAACAATCGTCCGTTCTGGTGTCGGCATACAAATATTTTCATGTTTGCACGAAAGACTTTTGTCCGCGGATTGTGCGCAGACATCTGTCGGAGGCACCATACTAACACACGTACAATCGGCAGATCCTTCGTCCACCGACGTTTGTATGCCGACGATCGGTACGTGTGTACGGGCCTTAAGGCTCCATTCGATAGAGAAAAAAGTTTTGGAGTTGAACTTTTATAGTTCGTTCTGCCAAAAGCTTAGCCTGAGGGTGACAGGGGAGTTCCTCCATGGTGATATTCAGTCAAGGGTGTCTGGGGTGTGCCGCAGGTAAGGTGTGCCGCAGGTTAGAATTCAGCCAAGAATAAAGTTTTATCATTCAACTGGTGCAGACATTTTTTCCCTTGATATATTTCATCTTTAGATTGTTTTGAAGATTTTCCTCTTGTAAATTCACTGATCATACGACTTATCCAGACTCGGCATCTACACAGGGAATCCTGTACAGCCGCGTGTTGTAATAAGACGATGGCCTGGGGGTGCTGGGTTGTAGACAGGCAGATGGCAGGTGGGGCAATTATCTGAGCAGGAAAGAGAACACATGCAGTGGGGATTTTGCTGCCAAGTTTTGGCCCCCACCCTTCAAATATCTCCAGATTTAATAATATCCCATCTGAAATAAAAGTTCAGGAGTATTTTTTTTTTATTTTTTTTTTTTAAACATTTTTCTTTTTCCTTTGTGGTTGCTATGAATGTGATCAAGTTAACGTTAATGAATCCAATTATGTGCATAGTTGTGAATTTGCATGTAGTCTTATGACTATGCAGTCCAAGAACTCTGTTATGTGACAGACCTGGTCAGACATGCATCCTCCCTTTCTGTTGTGAGGACACTGGTGATGAAGGGTGTGGCCATTACTCAGCTCTGCCTGCACAGAGCACTGGAGTGTGAGGGAAGAAAGCAGCACTGGAGAGTATAGGAAAGGGAAAAAAAATATTCTAAAGCTATTTCAATAGGAGAGGTTTGTAACAATCAATTTTAGTTGCTACCCCATAAGCCTAAGCCTTCCCCTGGTGGCTTCTCATTGCATCCTAACTCCATCTATTCTCACTGCACCATTACTCAGCTCTGCCTGCACAGAGCACTGGAGTATGAGGGCAGAAAGCAGAGGGTGCTAGCTAGCCTCTCCAGGAGAATAATTTGGTCCAATAGTTTTTTTTCCCCATTTTTGGATAAGCAACATTCTTCTTCCTTGCTCCTTCTTGTTCACGGAGAAATTAAGCCTTACGGGTTCCAAAGGGTGGTCATCAGAGGTGGGGGACTTGAGTCACATGACTTGACTTAAGTCAGACTTAAAGAGGTTGTAAACCGAGAAAAAAATTTTTTCTCTTCTTTACATCCTGAAAGAGAAACCCATAATGAGCTAGTATGCATCGCATAGTAGCTCATTATGAAATACTTACCTTAGAACGAGCCCCCGCCGTGCCGTCCGCTTACCTGTATGACGGGCGACATGTATAGTCGCCCGTCTTCCGGGATCGCGGCATCCGGCCATCTGATTGGCCGGAGCCGCGGTGACGTCACTCCCGCGCACGCGCGCGGGAGCCGACGGTCACGGCACGGGGCTCTGAAGGAAGGGCACGATCTGCCGTTCCTTCAGAGCGCATGCGCCAGTGATGTCACTGGCTGCATTAAAGGTAAATATCTCCTAAACGGTGCATGTTTAGGAGATATTTACAGTACCTATAGGTAAGCCTTAATATAGGCTTACCTATAGGTACAACTTCCTGAGGAGGGTTTACTTCCTCTTTAAGTCACCAGTTTGAGGACTTGAGTCACATGACTTGACTTAAGTCAGACTTAAGTCACCAGTTTGAGGACTTGAGACTTGCCTGACTAAAATTAATAAAAGACTTGACTTTGACTTGGTATTCATGACTTGAGACTTGACTTTGACTTGAGACATATGACTCGAAATGACTTTACTTTTTTAAGTTATTAAATATTTGCATTTTCTCAAGATGTGTTAAAGCAAAATGAATGTGCCTGTTATGTTTCTGACGCCACAGTCACTTAGAACACCTCAGTGTGTTCTGATTTTTAGGACACTGGCTGTTTAACAATGGAAATACTTAACATGTTTTTAGTGACTGTGGTGTTGAAATATGACCGGACGAAGGATTTTAAGCTTTTTGGGCATCCAAAGTGTTTCTTTAATATGCCAAGAAAAAAGCACTAAGCAGTTTTGTTAATGTTGAAAATAAAAGAAAACCTTTCCTGACCACTGACTTTTAACTGATTTAAAGGTGAAAATTGGGGTAGATCAGTATTTTGACTTGATTTGTGACTTGACCAAAATAAATGACTTGCTTGATTTCTAGCAGGGACTCTACTTGACTTGCTTGCTTTTCGCCACAGTAACTTGGGACTTGCTTTAGACTTGAAGGTTAAGACTTGAGACTTGCTTGTGACTTGCACATGTGTGACTTACTCCCATGTTGGGTTTAGATGGCTGACCATCATCCTATGTATCCAGGGCCGGTGCTACCAGTAAGGCAACCTAGGCAGCCGCCTAGGGCGCAACTTAGCAGGGGGTGCCGGCGGAGCCTGACCCGAGGTAAGTGACCTACCATAAGTCACTGAAGGGTTTTTAACCAGTAGCGGCCACCCCTTCCATTAGGGGCGCCGTCCCCCCCATCCATGCGTCCGACCCCCTAATCTACATGCAGGGCACCGGATACATGGATTCCAATGAGGGTTTTTTTTTTCTATGAAGCATGTGATTAGAGCCAGAGGCTCTGCTAGGCTTCAAAAAGGGGGGGGGGGCTCGGGGCGCAGAGCCCACCCAGTTGTGTGACAATAGCGAATTAATATTTGCTATTTCCACACTGATTCTCCTCCCGGCCAATCAGGAAGCGGGCCCTAGGACCTGTTTCCCAATTGGCCAAAGGAGATGGCATCCATTCCTATTGGTGGAGGAGGAGGGAGGAGACGGCCGCTGAGAGGGGACATGGAGGAGACTGAGGGGGAAGCCGTCGCCATCTGGAGGAACAAGGTAAGTGAACTGGCGCCCCGGAGGGGGGGGGAGAAATATGGTGTGGACTGGACTCTGGAGTGATGGGGGGGTCCGAGGCCAGGTCCTTGGGATGGGGGGTGGGAGAGCATATGGGGGGGGCGGCAATTTTTATTTTGCCTAGGGCGGCAAACATTCTTGCACCGGCCCTGTATGTATCCTATGCATTTTCAGTGGGGATGGTGGTAACAATCAGTCAATCTTCATTGCTATCCCAAAAGCCTAAAGCAGCCCATAGAATATGCAATTTTCTTTCCTTCCACCATGGGTAAAAGAAAAGAAAATTGCTTGGTTCCCCCATCGACACAGTTAGAGTTGATAGAGCAGTGATGGCGAACCTTGGCACCCCAGATGTTTTGGAACTACATTTCCCATGATGCTCAACTGCACTGTAGAGTGCATGAGCACAGAGTGCCATCACTGTGATAGAGGAACCCCTCCTATTGTATTCTGGCTTCTCTGCCAGCAGAACACAATGATTACTGCTAGCGGCTATAGCCACTGGCAGTAATCGCATGTAAAAAATCAGACCCAAGTCAATCCATTGAAATCGCTGATCCCTCGATGGCCGGCTTAAGTCTTCTACTTGTGGCTTCTCCCCCAACCTTATCTCCATAGACTTAACATTCACCTGTCACTTTAGTGTAAGGGTCTTCAAACTATGGCCCTCCAGTTGTTCAGGAACTTCAATTCCCATCATGCCTAGTCATGTCTGTGAATGTCAGAGTTTTATAATGCCTCATGGGATGTGTAGTTCCGCAACAGCTGGAGGGGCCATAGCTTGGAGATCCCTGCTTTAGTGGAAGGGTGCTGACTATCTTCTCTAGCAGAACAATTTGCTCCAATAGCTTTTTTTTTTTTCTTTTGGGATAAGCAACATCAATGATCTTCTGCCCTTTCCATTGATGAATCAGTCAGGCCTTGTGGGTTTCAAAAGGTTGTTAGATTTGGCCCTCATGGCTGACAGTCACCCTGTGTATGTGGCCAACTAGTAGTTTGAAAGTGTTGGCATACAGTATATGCAATTTTCTTTTAAATGATCCTTTGAGGGTCTCTGTGCATTATTTGGTCCACCACCAATGATAGCAACTCAACATATACTTAGCCAGGGCTTTTTTTCTCAGAGAATAGGTGCAGGAACTCCCTCTTTTGGACTTACCCGTTGTCTCCGCCCCTACCTACCTCCATGAACCGTTCCTTGGTTCCACCCACTACCCACCTCCCAGTACCATCCCTTTTAGAAAATAAAGAACAAAGTAACATTTGTGGTACTAAGTAATTTGTATGGAATTTGTTAATGATAACAAAAAAGCAGTAAAATAGATCCCATGCAGCCAACCACAATAGATCCCCCAGCAACAATATATCCAGCCAGAAACAATGGGCCCTCAGCAGCAACAATAGATCTCCCAGCAGCCAGCATCAATAGACTGCTGCCTAAACAGTAGATCCCTACCAGCAACAACTGACCCCTCAGCAACATAAGACCCACCCCAGCAACAATAGACCCCCCCCTGCAAAACGAGATCTCTTCCAGAGACAATAGATCCCCCAGCAGCAACATTAGATATTCCCAGCAGCAATAAATCCTCCTGCAGGAATAGATCCCCTCCAGCAACAATAGACAGTGTAGCACAACCCAGCACTCCTTACCATTACATACATTCAGTGCTGGAGGTGCCGGAACTGCGTTCCCCCACGTTCCCGCTGAAAAAAAGGCCTGTACTTAGCAGAAGCTTTACCAAACCTTGGGATTAGTACTCTATAGTCCTCTGTCAGAGAGTGTTTATTGAAATGCATAAAACTGACTAATTCGCTGATGCGTGGAGATTTTTACAGTACTGAAGGCTTAACCAGGGCAGGAAATGGCAACATTCTTTTATCCTTGGTAAACAGTCCATCGCCTACCGCATAGATGTTCCTGCCCGCCACCACTCCCTTCAGAAACTCGGCCACATCTGGCCCAAGCCAGTACTCTCCCCTTATCTCACAGTTGATACAAGAAAGATTGACATCCACACTCTACTATATCTCAAAACAAATTTTAACACTTTTTTTTTTTTGTTTCTTCCAAGAAGCCTTTGTTGGCGGCAGCTGCTGGCCCATTCTCCCCGAGATTAATGATCAAAGTGTTTATCTGTGTGTCCAGTCACAAAGTTGCTGTCAGAGAGTTTACCACAATTAGCTCTTGTAAAACCCAGCTGTGCTTCTGACTCACTCGCTCTGGTCTTCTTTTGCGGTCTCCGGGGACCCACAAGTGATAGTAACCTTCTTCAGTGAGCATAGATGAGGTCAGAGAAGATGAGATGTATGTAACTAACTACTAAGCTTCTGGTGATGGCCCGAAAACGGAATGTAAAGTCTTTTAGTAGTCAATGCTTTGGCCACATCATGTGGGTTTAATATCTCTTCCCTTTAAAGTTTTCCTGCCAGTCTAATGATGTCCAAAAAATATGACTGTCAAAGACAGTTGGAAAGGTACTAGGGGACGTTATTGGTGTATTATCTATCAAATAAGAGCCCTTTTACACTGAGGCACTTGAAAACTGCCCATAAAACTCTAGCCTATAGCTAGTTGTGCACTTTTAGCTAGTGGTGCCCATAAAGCTAGTGGTGCGCATAAAGCTAGTGGTGCACTTTTAGCTAGTGGTGCCCATAAAGCTAGTGGTGCACTTTTAGCTAGTGGTGCCCATAAAGCTAGTGGTGCACTTTTAGCTAGTGGTGCCCATTAAGCTAGTGGTGCACTTTTAGCTAGTGGTGCCCGTAAAGCTAGTGGTGCCCATAAAGCTAGTGGTGCACTTTTAGCTAGTGGTGCCCATAAAGTTAGTGGTGCACTTTTAGCTAGTGGTGCCCATAAAGCTAGTGGTGCGCATAAAGCTAGTGGTGCACTTTTAGCTAGTGGTGCCCATAAAGCTAGTGGTGCACTTTTAGCTAGTGGTGCCCATAAAGCTAGTGGTGCACTTTTAGCTAGTGGTGCCCATTAAGCTAGTGGTGCACTTTTAGCTAGTGGTGCCCATAAAGCTAGTGGTGCACTTTTAGCTAGTGGTGCACTTTTAGCTAGTGGTGCCCGTAAAGCTAGTGGTGCCCATAAAGCTAGTGGTGCACTTTAGCTAGTGGTGCCCATAAAGCTAGTGGTGCACTTTTAGCTAGTGGTGCCCATAAAGTTAGTAGTGCACTTTTAGCTAGTGGTGCCCATAAAGCTAGTGGTGCCCATAAAGCTAGTGGTGCCCATAAAGCTAGTGGTGCACTTTTAGCTAGTGGTGTCCATAAAGCTAGTGGTGCACTTTTAGCTAGTGGTGCCCATAAAGCTAGCGGTGCACTTTTAGCTAGTGGTGTCCATAAAGCTAGTGGTGCACTTTTAGCTAGTAGTGCCCATAAAGCTAGCGGTGCACTTTTAGCTAGTGGTGTCCATAAAGCTAGTGGTGCACTTTTAGCTAGTGGTGCACTTTTAGCTAGTGGTGCCCATAAAGCTAGTGGTGCCCATAAAGCTATTGGTGCACTTTAGCTAGTGGTGCCCATAAAGCTAGTGGTGCACTTTTAGCTAGTGGTGCCCATAAAGTTAGTAGTGCACTTTTAGCTAGTGGTGCCCATAAAGCTAGCGGTGCCCATAAAGCTAGTGGTGCCCATAAAGCTAGCGGTGCACTTTTAGCTAGTGGTGTCCATAAAGCTAGTGGTGCACTTTTAGCTAGTGGTGCCCATAAAGCTAGTGGTGCACTTTTAGCTAGTGGTGCCCATAAAGCTAGTGGTGCACTTTTAGCTAGTGGTGCACTTTTAGCTAGTGGTGCCCATAAAGCTAGTGGTGCCCATAAAGCTAGTGGTGCACTTTTAGCTAGTGGTGCCCATAAAGCTAGTGGTTTTGGTTGGGTGAGTCAGCGTCCCTCGCCCCCTACTGGCGGGTTCCTCTGCCTCACTGCTTTGTGGTCAATCTATATGAAGGATTTTTTCCAAATTCTATTGGGATGAGGGTGCCTCTTTCTTTCTGCAATTTCTATGTAACAGCCGCCTCCATTCTTCTTATTTAGTGGTGCACTTTTTTTTTTTTTATAGACACACATGACTCAAAAACTGCTTCAAGAACCATTTTGAGGCGCTTTTGAAGCGATTTACAGGCGCTTCCCATTAATTTCAATGGAGAGGGGCGTTTTTAAGACCCTTTTTTTTTAGCGCTCCAAACATGCTCCAAAGGTGCTGCTTGCAGAATTTTTTTTTTTTTGTACCACCCGCCAGCGCACCACCAAAGTGTGAAAGCATACATTGAAAAGTGCCTCAGTGTGAAAGGACTCTAAAGAACAGACATGCGCCATTAAAAACCCCACTTTTGTTAATACCGTGTTTCCCTGAAAATAAGCCCTAGCATGCTTTTCGGGGGAAGGCTTCAATATAAGCCCTACCCTGAAAATAAGCCCTAGTAAAGCCCTTGTAAAAATATATAATCAGTTTTTGTAAAAAGAATATATAATTCCCCATGTGTCTTCTTTTGTAATTTTATTGTTGAAAATACCTTATTTACAGTGCCGCTCTCTTCTCCCTCCAGCAGACGTCAGTGGCCCCTCCCTCTGCAGTGCTTGGAGTGGGGCTGACGTCGGAGTTGATCTCGGTCCTCCCCTCGGCAGTGCTTGGAGCGGGGAATAAGAGCTCTGGCGGATCACGTGAGCGCCCAACGGCACTTTAAATAAGGTATTTTCCACAATAAAGTTACAAAAGGAGACACACTAGTCATTATATAATCTTTTTATGAAGTTACGAAAGGAGACACACTGGTCATTATATGATCTTTTTTACAAAACGGATTACATATTTTTACAATGACTTTAACTAAGGTTTATTTTTGGGATTAAAGATGTCATAATGACTCCTGAACTAACAGGGGGAGAGAAGACAGGGGACATAGATAAGACATCCCCTGAAAATAAGCCCTAGTGTGTTTTTGTAGCCAAAGTTTATATAAGACTCGGTCCTTTTTTTCGGGGAAACACCAGAATGGTTGTAGCTAAAAAGCCAAATAATACACAAAAAATGTTTAAAAAAACATTTGCGGGGAAGAAGAGCTCTGGTGGATCACGTGAGCGCCCAACGGCACTGTAAAGAAGGTATTTTCCACAATAAAGTTAGAAAAGGAGACTCACTGATCATTATGTAATCTTTTTATAAAGTTACGAAAGGAGACACAATGGACATTATGTAATCTTTTTACAAAACGGATTATATATTTTTACAATGACTTTAACTAAGGCTTATTTTTGGGATTAAGAGTCGGTTCACACTGGGGCGACACGACTCTGTACTACTTCGGGGGCGACTTGTGCATTCCCATGCACCACGACTTCGGAGCGACTTGCAGGGACTTCACATAATGGAAGTCTATGCAAGTCGCTCCGAGGTCGCCCCGAAGTAGTACAGGACCCTTTTTCTAAGTCGGAGCGACTTGTGTCGCTTCTATTAGAACGGTCCTGTAGCGGTCAATGGACCGCGAGGGAGCGCGACTTGTCAGGCTGACAAGTCGCCTGACAAGTCGCGCTAGTGTGGACCGGCTCTAAAGATGTCATAATGACTCCTGAACTAACAGGGGGAGAGAAGACAGGGGACATAGATAATAAGGCATCCCCTGAAAATAAGCCCTAGTGTGTTTTTTGTAGCCAAAGTTTATATAAGACCCGGTCCTTTTTTTTCGGGGAAACACTAGAATAACCAGAATGGTTGTAGCTAAAAAGCCAAATAATACACAAAAAATGTTTAAAAAAACATTTGCACATTGTTGCTATGACCAGAACCCCTTGTATTTGTATCTCCATCCACAGAATTTATATAGGCATGTACATAAGCATATATCTGCTCCAGGAAGGGTTATAAAATCTACCCACCGGATGTATACCAGTAGAATATAACGTATGAAAATTGCAAAGCGAATATTAACTGCGGAGGGGTTACAATTTCTCAGACATGCTTCTTCAGGAAAAGGGCATTCAAAAAGATGTGGAGAGATGTTCTAAGTACTGAGATAAGCCGCTGCCAGAAAATGGGAAAATCAGAATGGGGGGGGGGGGGACCACAAGGCTGGCTGCCGTCACTTTTATGTTAAAATATACAGAATTGGTATATTTTTTCTACCATCAGGAAACCCACTCTGAGAAATTCCGCACAGCCATTGAGCTTTTTGCTTCCTTTTAGCCCACCTCTTCAAAAATAGTCTGGTTATATTTTCTCTGTTTTGGCAAAATGATCCTGTTTGGCCTGTTCCACGCGGGCTTTAGCCTGTATAAGAGCGGTATGATCAGCAAGCTTTGACAAATCATTTGCAGAGCTTTCAGAAAGCTTTGTGGAAGCTTTTAAAGTACCATTCATCTCCCAGTTTGTTGAACAGATCCTGATGGGAGTGTTGATTGCCATTTTAAGCAAGCTGCTAGCAGGCTTCAACAGGCTTTCAACAAGCTTCAAGAGGTTTTGAAGCCTGCTAGTAGCTTGCTTAAAGTAGCAATTAAAACTCCCATTAGGATCTGTGTTCAACATTTACAGACAACTGGAGCTGAATGGCAGTGGTGTATTTTGGTTTTGTACTGCCCTAGGCAAGACTAAAATTGGGCGCCCCCCCCCCCCCCCATACCCACACCTATATAAATTTGCCCCGCGCCAAAATTGAAGGACTACAAGTCCCAGCATGAACCCCTGAGATCTCACGAGAGGGGGGGGGGGTGAGAGGAGGTGGGTGAGCGAGAGAAGGGGGGATCAAAGAGTGATAGAGGGGAGATGATAGAGAGGGGGTGAAGAGAGGGAGGGGGGTAAGAGCGGGAGGGGGGGGTGAGAGAGAGGGGGATAAGAGGGGTGAGAGAGGGGGGGGGGGTTGAGAGGGGGGTGAGAGAGGCAGCTCTAGCAACCAGTGGCCAATAGAGTCTCAGGTGGAGGGGGGCTTGGCTTTTTTGCTGCCCCCCTGCAAAGTGCTGCCCTAGGCCTGGGCCTTGTTGGCCTAGGCCAAAATACAGCACTGCTGAATGGTACTCCATAAACTTTAACAAATCTTGCTGAAAGCTCTGCTAATGCTTTGTCAAAGCTTGCGTTCACCACGCTTATAAGAACTGAAGCCCGTGTGAAACAAGCCTTTTTGGATCTTCCTTTAGAAGTGCTTAACAAATACCATATGTGCTTGGCATTGTCTCAAAATAGTCAACTGTTGCGTGTTTTTGGTACAGTATATCTGTACATAGAAAAAGGAGAACTCTGTCAAAGTGTATCGAAATGGCATTGCCAACTTTCCTTAAAGCTCATATTTGGGAACTCCATTACTACCATTCAACCAGTCACTCCCCTTTAACTAAAAGCCCTTCTTACCTACCTCTATCCGTGATCGTCTGATGCACTGGGTTCCAATTCTTCTCTCTTTTTGACTGCAAAACGGTAGGGTCCTTTGGGTTTTTATTTCGCTGCTTGGGGAAATGGACTCATTGGTTGTCCAGTGGCGCAGTGGAATAATGACGACATAATGAAGTCCAAGGACAAGACTGGTCTGCGGGTCTGGAATGCATGGCTGGATCCCCAGGCTCCACTACCAGAAGAAGCGAAGCAAAGAGTCATGTTGTTGAGTAGAAAAAAGTGTTACAGCATTTTTTATTATATAAAATGTGTGAATGGATGAAAGCAGGGTGGGGGGGGACAAAGAAAGGGGGAACAACATGTGTCAAGAGATGGGATTTAACTCTTCCAAACAGTTGCGACATAAGATAAGTCTGCTCTAAGAGAACTTAGATGACCTCAGTCAATCCAGACCAGTGTTTGGAATAAATTCGGCACACTGTTCCCGGGCGGCCTCCTGGGATAGCTCTACACGTCTCCACCAAGGCAGATAGTTTATCTTTATTCCAGTTTGATATTGTTTTATAGTTTTATAAGTCACTTCACACTCCTCCATGTGTCAGGCTATTAAATCCGGTGAGAGCGAAGACAAGAGTGTAGAGATGGACAGGCCCGGGTTTATGATAGAATGGTGTGGGGGCTTTCAAGCTTGTGCAAAGATTTTCCTCAATCTGTGCCAACATTTCCTCACATACAATCACATGTTTTACATGTCCAACCAGACCTTTACTCAAAATTGGAGCCCAAATTCAGGCAAAACTTTTTAATTTTATTTTGGTAAGAGTAGAGGATTGGAATATCTGTCATCTTTTTGGCTGGGCAAGAGTGGGGACGAGTTATAACTTATAGCAGTGTCCATGGGTGGAGCTTGAGGGGTAACAATGGCAACCCTGCTCATGCTCCAGGGGGCTCTTGCGGCTTCCCTGTCACATTAGGTTTTACAGTTTACACTGTGTCACAGGGGCCAAGCGCTTGCTACATCACGCTGCATAGGAAAATCTGTGAACTCTGAGAGCCAGGCCCCTGCACAGGCCCACCCCAGGCCCTCTGGGTTTCCGGTTTTACCTACACAGGGTGACGGGCAAGCCCTTTCCCCCCAGCAGTGCACTCTCTGCTCAGCCCTAAGCCCCCCCCCCCTCCTCCCAGCCCGGTACAGCCCCCTTAATGGGCATGGTTGAGCAGGGCGTGAAAGAAGGGGCAGCGGGATGAGGGGGTTGTCTGAGCAGAGGGTGCGCCGTTAGGGGCATAGGATTTGCCCGTGACCTGGAAGAAATACACATCAAGTGAAGTCATTTTGGTTGCATTTGTCTTGGTGCATTGCCTGGCAGGGCCCATTTACAATTATATTTTGTAGCAACGTGTGCTAAACCATTCCTGTTAACGCATATTGCCTCAATGCATGGCATTTTTTGTGAATAGCACTCCAACGCAATGTATAGTAAAGTGCAACAATCCAGCACCCTTACTGTGTTATGCTGCATTTAAAAAGAAAAGGGGTCATGCATGTTTTTTTATCCGTTTTAGATTTGTTAGGAGCCCATTCATATTGAATTGGAGTGCCTTTAGGAGTTAACACTTGCCATAATACACGCTATAGTTTATGTATGTGTATTAATGCACCACAACAGAGTGCTTTAGTGTGAATGGGCACAAAACCTATTGAAAACATAGAGGAAAAGCATGAAAACCAGGCTGGTAGGGGGGCAAGTGCCCCCAGTGATTTTTCAGGGATAAGAATTGGTAAAGCCCTGGAGGAAAGGAGGCATACTGGGCAAGATGAAGGGGATTGTTGGACTTATGGAGGTAGATGTGGTGGAGGGGACTATTGGAGTATTGGACCTGCACAACTCCAATAGTCCCCTCCAGCACACCTACCTCTACAACTCCAATAACCCCTCCACCACACCTACCTCTACAACTCCAATAACCCCTCCACCACACACACCTCTACAACTCCACTAACCCCTCCACCACACCTACCTCTACAACTCCAATAACCCCTCCACCATACACACCTCTACAACTCCAATAACCCCTCCACCACACCTACCTCTACAACTCCAATAACCCCTCCACCACACATATCTCTACAACTCCAATAACCCCTCCACCACACATACCTCTACAACTCCAATAACCCCTCCACCACACATACCTATACAACTCCAATAACCCCTCCACCACACATACCTATACAACTCCAATAATCCACTTCATCTTGTCAACTTGGCCTCAATTCCTCTAAGATTCTACCACTTCTAATTCATGGAAATTCACTACACTCCTGCCAGCCTGGTGTGATGTAGGGGTAATTGGAGTTCTGTTGTAAGGTGTGGTGGAAAGATATTTGAAGTGTGGTGGAGGGGTTATTGTAGATGTAGTAGTAGGTGTGGTGGAAGGGTTATTGCAGTTGTGGAGGTATGTGTGGTAGTGGGGTTATTGTAGTTGTAGTGGTAGGTGCGGTGGAGGGCTTACTGGAGTTGTGGAGGTGGGTGTGGTGGGGGGGGGGGGGGGTTTGGACTTGTGGAGGTAGGTGTTGTGGAGCGTTTATTGAAGTTGTAGTGGTAGGTGTGATGAAAGGGTATTGGACTTGTGAAGTTAGGTGTCAGGAAAGGCATTATTACAGTTAGAGGTAGGTGTGGTAAAAGGGGTTTATTAGAGTTGTAGTGGTAGGTGTAGTGGAAGTCATTATTGAAGTTGTGGAGGTAGGTGTCATGGAGGGGGTCATTGGAGTTGTAGCAGAAGATGTGGTGGAGAGGTTATTAGAGTTGTAGTAGTAGTTGTGGTGGAAGCCATTATAGAGGTTGTGGAGGAAGGTGTCCTAGAGGGATAGAGTTGTAGTGGTAGATGCAGTAGAAGTCATTATTAGAAGTGTGGAGGTAGGTGTGTGTGTGTGGGGGGGGGGGGGGGGGGAGTTATTTGAGTTGTAGTGGGAGGTGTTGTGGAAGTCATTAATGAAGTTATCGAGGTAGGTGTGGGGGACAGGTTATTGGAGTTGTGGAAGTAGGTGTCACAGAAGGGTTATTGGAGTTGTAGTGATAGATGTGGTGGAAGTCATTATTGAAGTTGTGGAGGTAGGTGTGGTGGAAGTCATTATTGGAGTTGTAGAGGTAGGTGTCGTGGAAGTCATTATTGGAGTTGTAGTGGGAGGTGTGGTGGAAGTCATTATTGGAGTTGTGGCGGTAGCTGTGGTGGAAAGGTTGTTGGAGTTGTGGAAGTAGGTGTCACAGAAGGGATATCGGAGTTGTAGTGATAGATGTGGTGGAAGTCATTATTGGAGTTGTAGTGCTCGATGTCTTGGAAGTCAGAGTTGTGGAGGAGTTATTGGTGTTGTGCAGGGAGGTGTGGTGGAAAGGTTATTGGATTTGTCGTTTTTAGTAAGAAGACTTATATGGTGGACATTATAAAGTTGAAATAAAAGACACAAATTAAAGCAGTTCACTATTCATTAATACATCATTATATATTCCATATGTTTAGGAAGTGAAAGTATTTGACTTATCAGCCTCCTGCCGTCCTCTATACAACAGAGTTCGGCCTGGGGAGGAAGAAGCAGGGCAAGGAGCCAATCAGTTCATGTACTGAGGAGAAGCATGCTGATAAGGGGGGGAGATCAGAGTGACAAATAGATGCGCTCATCACTCTGCCGCTTCTTCCTTCATTATCCAACCCTCGGCTGAGGGAGGGACCGGACCTGTAAGTGTTACTTAAACTTCACCTTAAAAGGGAAGTCATGCTGATCTTCCTCCCCCACCCACTCCACCTTTTGGCATTTTTTGTTTTCTTTTAGGGAGCTGGTACCTATTTCCAGCAGGCGATCCCAGTGGAAGTACTCCCCTCTCCCTGCCCGCAACCTCCTGGGACACATCATTAGTCCCAGGAGGCTGCAGGTCCATTCAGAGACTGCAGTGCGGCTCGCGCGTGCACATCCGGGAGTAGGCTGTAAAGTTGCAGGGAGTCACAGCTGGCTTCCCATAGTCGACATGGCGACCCGACTTGGGGGAGGACAGCGCTGGATTCCTGAACTGGTAACTGGAGTTGTAGAGGTAGGTGTGGTAGAAGGGTTTTTGGAGTTGTAGTGGGAGGAAGTCATGTTTGGGGTTGTAGTGATAGATGTGATGGAAGTCATTATTGGAGTTGTAGTGAGAGGTGTGGTGGAAGTCATGTTTGGGGTTGTAGTGATAGATGTGGTGGAAGTCATTATTGGAGTTGTAGTGAGAGGTGTGGTGGAAGTCATTACTGGAGGTGTGGTGGAGTACTGGAGTACATGGGGGCAATTGCCCCCCTGGCCCAGTCCTCCCCTGGGCAATTGCCCCCTGGGCTGCTCTGATTCTCTGTAAAAAGGCTGCACCGTTTCTGCCACAGACATGCCTTAAGGCAGTGGTCCTCAACTCTGGTCCTCGGGGCCCACTAACAGGCCAGATTTTAAGTATTACCTTGGGGAGATGCAGACTAGAATACTGCAATCACTGAGCAGCAAATGATATCACCTGTGTTGTAATCTATTTATCTTGTAAACCTGGCCTGTTAGTGGGCCCCGAGGACCGGAGTTGAAGACCACTGCCTTAAGGGATTCCTGGTGAAGAGAAGTAAAAAGTCCCTGCCACTGACCTACTAAGTGCGGGTCGAAGACCAGGACAGAGCGCAGTTTATGGTGTGAACTGTGTCTAAGCAGGGGCCGGTTCCATGTCCCACTGGATACTCTTCTCCCCCGGCCAGCTCCAACCAAGTTGTCCCAGCTTCCCTCAACCACCCCCTGCTGGCCAGGTTGGGAACCCGGATTTAGCCAGTGAGTAGAAAGTACCTGGAGTGGAGCTTCAGCCTGGAACGGGGGTCAGGAGGAGTCGGGAAGAGGTAGAGTGGCCGAGTTTTATGCACCATGGGCCTCTGGTTTGTGCTTGCCCCTTGGGACGAAAGTTGCCAGTCAGCCCCTGCCTGAACTGGTAAGTGATAGTATATATGTAGCTGCTGACTTTTAAATTTCTAAAAACTAAAGATCTTCTCTAACTGCAGCAGAGAAACAACAGTTCCCCTACCCTGTAAATGGGGCTGTGCTGTGTAGCAGAGCTTCATTAATCTCAGGAATGGATGGACAGAAATACAAATCTGGGCAGGTAAAACAGCTTCCTTAACTCAACTATACCAATTGTTCTCGAACGTGTGTACTGATGAGTGCTGGGTAATCACTATATATCAGGCCTGGCCCCGCAGTCCCTTTCCAACCAGAGCTGTCATTAAACTGCACCGGTGAGTATCTACTCCACTGGTATCTCTGTCTGCAGATAATCGCCATCATAGCTCCCCCCCCCGCCACTTGTCAGGATATTTTCACACATCCGCTCGTGTGCCCCTGTAACGTTGCACCGCTGGACTAATTTAATATGAAGTGTTGCATCTAATTGCCCGATATGTTTAATTAATAACAGACACTTTCTGTCCCTCAAAGAAGCTGCAGCTGGTCCCCCGGAGTGATTAAAGAAAATGAACAAAGCAGTAATTATGGAGCCTGCATTGGGGGGGAGGCAGAACGGGGAGCTTTTATCGTTACATGTGATAATTACAGCTTCGGGTCTATGTCGCTGTTAACCCTTAGGCTGTGGGGGGGGGGGGGGGTGAACAGTAAGTTAAAGACGGACTCTGATCCAAAGAAAGGGAATCTGTTACTTCGAAAACAACTGGAACAATGCAGGAATTGAGTTTACTTTTTACATTAAAGCAGAACTACACTGCATCTGACCACCACCAACCAAACACGTGGTTTAATTTATTTCTAATATTAAAGTTCTGCCCCCCCACTCCAAAAATTAAAAGTCAGCAGCTACAAATACTGTAGCTGCTGACTTTTACTATAAGAGCACTTACCTGTTCAGGCATCCAGCAGTGTCCTCATCTGAGCCTATTCTTGAATCGGCTCACGTGTGCTGGCGCCACAAACTGCGCCAGTTTCCTACTGTGCATACGAGATGTAAATGGGCCGGCTATGGGGGTAAGGAGGAGGGGGCTGAACTTTCGGGTTACTTCGACGCAGCAAACTCAGCCAGAAGTGGGAGCGGGTACCTGTTAACCGGTAACGGACCTCCCACCACCGATTTACTGCGGCAGGGCGGCCATCCTGTGCGAAACGTGGTAGACCTACGTCGGTTGTGTGCCTACAGCTAGGAGGCGAGCACTCGCTGCCGCCCCCCACCTGGCAGCGGGGACTCGGATGCACGAGGGAGGTGACTCCGATTGCCGCCTGACACCCGCGATTGTTCCCCGCTGAGAGAGAAGAGCGGTTAGCTGTTGTAAGCACAGCTGACCGTTCTTCTCTCTGGAATGATCACAGAGCTCCTGTGATCCTTCTATATAGGATCACAGGTCTCTGTGATCATTTTACAAGCCCCGCCCCCATACAGTTAGAATCACTCCCCTAGGCTCACATTTAACCCCTTGATCACCCACAGTGTTAACCCCTTCCCTGCCAGTGTCATTATTACAGTAACAGAGCATATTTTTAGCACTGATTACTGTAGTAATGTCAATGGTGCCCCCAAAAGTGTAAAAAATGTCAGTTAGGGGTCCGATCTGTCCGTTGCAATGTCACAGTCCGGCTAAAAATCGCAGATCACCGCCATTACTAGTAAAAAAAAGAATAAAAATGACATAAATCTTTCCCGTAGTTAGATAACTTTTGCGCAAACCAATCGAAATACGCTTATTGCAATTTTTTTTTTTTTTCACCAAAAATATGTAGCAGAAAACAAATTGGCCTAAAATGTTAAAAAAAATTTGATTTTGAAAAACATTTTTTGAGAATGTTATATAGCAGAAAGTGAAAAATATTTTTATTTATTTATTTTTTTTTCCAGAATTGTCGCTTTGTTTATAGCACAAAAAATAAAAATGGCACAGGTGATCAAATACCACCAAAAGAAAGCTCTATTTGTGGGGAAAAAAGGACATAAATTTTATTTGGGTACAGCGTCGCACGACCGCGCAATTGTCCGTTAAATTAACGCAGTGCCGAATCGCAAAATATGGCCTGGTCATTAAGGGGGAAAATCTTCTGGTCCAGAAGTGATTAATGACCAGATCCCCCCCAAAAAGGTACCAAATGTGGCAGCAGAAAAGGGAGAGGAAGTAGACAAGTGGAGCTTTCCATTTTGGGTAGAGTTCCATTTCAATAGCACACTCCCCAATCCATCCATGCCTCTACTCGGGCTCATAGTGACATGGAATAAGTTAGAATTTCCCTTTCACATTTCAATTTTTTTTCTCCTCCCAACTTTCGCCGTTTGCTCAGATCTGCAAACTCTGCAAAATCTGCAACAAAAGGTAGAAAAAAATGGCAAAGTAAACTTTGTAACACTTGTCTACTCAGCAGCGGCTGTTTCCATACAATGGATTTCCATGTCGTTGATGTCTGAAGAGGAAGACTGGTCTTTGTTTTTCGACTGTCTCTCAGCAGGAGCTCGGACCCCCCCCCCCAACATTTCCCTTCCTGTTCAGGACTCGGAGGGTTAAAAGAAAAAGCTCCCGAAGTGCTGACAACATTGGCCTCTTTATCTGAAAGTTTTGTTTTAAACAACATTGTTAACGGGAAGGAAAACACTGAGCCTTTGTTTATTGTTCGGAATTTCATCACATACTGTATGATGAGCTGAGCAGAAAAAAAATGACAGTTAGGGCTCTTTCACACAGGCGGTCCGATCAGATCCGCCTGTCAGTTTTTTAGGTGGATATGATCGGATCCTTCATGCAGCTCTATGGGTCAGCGGGTGTCAGCGGAGACACCTCCGCTGACACCCGCTGCCATCCGCATCCGATCCTGTCCGTGAAATCTGGACGGATGGAAATCCTATTTTTCCATCCGTTCAGTAATCGGATCGGGTCGGATAAGAGTGGACAGGCGGTCCGCTCTCCTCCGATCCCCCATAGAGGGCAGCGGGGGCTGAGACACCCCCCTCTCCGCTCTGCAAGCGGAGACGGAGCTGTCATCCGTCGGCTCAGCGGGGATCGCGGATCGATCCCCGCTGAGCAACACGGATCCGCCTACGGAGGCGGACCGTGTGAAAGAGCCCTAAGTGCCAGTTCACACATTTGCGATGCGAGAACCCTGCAAATCCACTGTGGGTTCCCGCATCACACTCGACTAGCAGGCAGTTCACACTGCCATATGAGAATCGCTGGGGGTAAACGCTTGCCAACTGTCCCGTTTTTGCCGGGACAGTCCTGGCAAATAGGAGCCTGTCAGGGTAATTTACATCGTCCCAGCAAGTGCTGGTTAATTGGGCTGCCCCTAAATGGCCGTTATGGGCAGCCAGTGCCCGTAAAAGAAATGGTTGCGGGCCGACATCGTAACACCGTTCTGACGCCTGCTGGGCTCGGGAAAGCTCATACAAGCTCGGGCAGGCGCATGCACAGTTGCGTATTGGCGCCGTCTGGCGCCATTAAAGCCCAATTATACCAGATAGTATAATTAGGTTTTATCATACTTCTTTACACTTTGCACTTTATTTAAATTTACATTTTTTGTATGGTCACACCTGAGCACATTTGACACTTTAGAATTGCAGGGAATTGTGATGAGAATTTTAAACTTTAGGCAGAAAACTTTGGCCTTAAAGCGGAGTTCCGGCCTCAAAATCGACTTTGGCCCATCCGCTTGCTCTAGGTAACCTGAAAAAGAAATGGATAATGATGATTTTTTTTTGCTTTACTTATCTTGTTTTTGAAGAAAATATACTCACCTTCCTTCCACTTCCTCCCTCTGTGGCCGCAGCCCGCGCCGTCACTTCCTGCTTGCATTGATTCCTGGGAGCTGAACGTCATCGCTCCCAGGAATCAATGCGCCTGCACCGGCCCCGCTCGTCAGTTCCGGCGCAGGCGCATCATTCCCTGCTAAACAGCTTCCGGGCATCCGGAAGTGACGAGCAGGGCATTCTGGGACTGAAGAGGACACCTGCTGCCCACACCTGAGATGCCAGCGCTGGACATTTTCAAGGTAACTATTTCTTCTGAAAGGTAAGTGCGACCCGGGACAGTTCAGAGGCTATCCATTATGAAATGCACTAGCCCTATCTAAAAAAACGATTTTGAGGCCGGAACTCCGCTTTAAGTTTGAAATTCCCTTTTCAATTTCCTGTAATTCTCTCTTTATTGAGTAGACCCTATAATCTGATAAGTAGGCTGAGACAGGGCCGTCTTTAACACAGGGCAAAAGGGGCAGCTGCCCCGGGCCCAGTCATTGTTGTGGGGCCCAAAGCAGCTCCCCCTTGAGCCCACACTGTCCGCAAATAGTTGACAGGTGGATTTGGGAGGGCCTAAGAAAATATTTGCCCAGGGTCCAATTAATATTAAAGACCGCCTTTGGCAGAGATTAATTATGCGGAGTGAGCGGAGCTTTGTGCTGCAAAGTGTCCGTGAAATTTTGTTGGCAACTATGGGGGTGTCAATACAAAGTTAACGACACCCCCAGATCAGTTCGCATATCGCAGTGCAAACTGTCAGTTCAGATAGGAATCGAATCGCATAGCTGTGAACACCCATGCGATCTGATTCGGGTGCGGACCTTGGTGGACCAATCTGTATGGCTGAATTCACAGACATCGCCTGCGATTTGCAAAGCAGTGCGCTCCGAATCACATGCAATGTCTAACATCGCTGAAGTGTGAACCGGGGCTTAGACCGAGAACCATAGAGAACTGTAGAACGTCATCTGCGCTCCTTCAGAGCCTCAGTAAATGCCACCTGCTCTGCCCAGATCAAATGGTCTTAGTTGTAAGTGGCATCAAAACATAATTACGGGGGTAGTGTGTGCGATGCTGGCACAGCTTCACACGCAGCCCTTTGTCAAAGTGTTTGGCATGATATGAAAACATAAATTACAAAGCAAAAAAAAATAAATAAAGGCTAAAAAAAAAAAAGTGAAATTACTGAGGGGACACGGCCATGGCTGGCATCGTGCTGACTGTCTCCTCCATCTGTCATACTGGGAGACAATTCTTCTGGGAGTGACATTCCAAGGTGATATCTGAGCAGACGCTGGATACTGGATGTTCCCGTATCAGAAAATACTATCGTCTTCTGACTGTGGGTAGGTAGCAGTGGCCGTGAGAACTCCGAGGAGATATAAAAGACAAAAATGAATGCAGCCCTGTGTTCCTTAACCACTTTACCACCGGAGGATTTTGCTGTCTTACGTACAGGCCACTTTTTTTCGATTCGGCACTGTGCGACTTTAACTGACAATTGCGCGGTCGTGCGACGCTGTACCCAAACAAAATTTATGTCCTTTTTTTCCCACAAACAGAGCTTTCTTTTGGTGGTATTTGATCACCTGTGCGATTTTTACTTTTTGCGCTATAAACAAAAAAAGAGCGTAAATTTTGAAAAAATAACAATATTTTTCCCAATTTTTTTATATGAAATTTCCCCCCCCCCCCCCCAAAAAATGTAAAAATCTATTTTTTTTTAAATTTTCGGCCAAATTGTTTTCTGCTACCTATGTTTGGTAAAAAAAATCACAATAAGCATATTTTGATTGGTTTGCGCAAAAGTTATTGCGTTTACTAACTAAGGGAAAGATTTCTGTCTTTTTTTTTTTTTTTAACGAGTAATGGCGGCGATCTGCGATTTTTTTTTTTTGCGGGACTGCGACCTTGCAGCGGACAGATCGGACCCTTGACTGACATTTTTGACACTTTTGGGGGTACCAGTGACATTACTACAGTAATCAGTGCTATAAATATGCACTGTTACTGTAATAATAACACTGGCAGGGAAGGGGTTAATTTTATTGGAGAGGGAGGGGTTAATGTATGCCTGGTGCTTACAAACGTGTGTGGGGGGAGGTGACTGAGTGACACAGGGACACAGTGCTATGCTGAACACTGCAATCTGTCACTGTTTGTCACTTAGGAGATCCGCCCGCTCTGTTTACACAAGCGAGCGGATCTCCAAACTCGATTCCCTGACGATCGGGGAAGAGCAGCGGCGATCGCCGCCGCTCCTCCCCTGGCCCGACTCCCGCTGTGACTGAAAACAGCGGGAGCGAGCCTCCCACAAGGGGAGGAGTCCAGCGACGTAGGTCTACGTCGCTGGATGGAATCGAGCCACTTTGCCGCAGTACAGTCCCAGTGACTGGTCGGCAAGTGGTTAAAGCGGTTGTAAACCTAAAAAAAAAATTATGAATTACTTACCTTAGAACGAAGCCCCGACACGGACCCCCAGACACCGCTGTGGGAGCTGACATGATTCCTCGGCGTCTCTTCCGGGTTCAGCGGCTCCGGCGCTGTGATTGGCCGGAGCCGCGATGACGTCACTCCCGCGCATGCGCGCGGGAGTCATTTTCCGGCAAGCTCCCGGCAAGGAAAGCAGAAGGTCCGCCGGAACTTCAGATCGCATGCGCCGCTCGCGTGAGCGGCTGCATGCAGTGCAACTATCTCCTAAACCGTGCCGGTTTAGGAGATATTAATTGTACCTACAGGTAAGACTTATTATAGGCTTACCTGTAGTTAAAAGTGGAAAAAAGCGGGATACTACCGCTTTAACCTCTTCTGGACCGCAAGGATTTTCCCTCTTAATGACCAGGCCATTTTTTTGCGTTTCGCGCACTGCGTTATTTTAACGGACAATTGCGCAAACGTGCGACGCTGTACCCAAAAAAAATTGATGGCCTTTTTTTCCCCACAAACAGAGCTTTCTTTTGGTGGTATTTGATCACTTGAGCGATTTTTTTTTTTTTTTTTTTTTTGCGCTATAAACAAAAAAAAGAGTGACAATTCTGATAAAAAACAACAATATTTTTCACTTTCTAAACATAAAAGTGAAGTCAGCGCCTTAAAATAAAGAACTTAATCAGCAGCTTGCATATGATGTGGATATAAAAACATAAAAAACGTGAAAAAATAGGTTGCTGTATAATATACAAAAACGCATTAACTGTCCTAATAAGATAGCAATATGGTCTGGTGAGTGCGCATTTCTGTTTTTGGGTGAAGGACCACTGGTGGAGGATTGACCTTTTTCACACTGGCACTGATTTATTTATATGGACTTTTTTTTTTTTGCAGTTTTATGGATTGAGTTCATCATTTTTTATCATATGCACTATATGTTCATTATTTTATGTTTTAGCGCTGCAACCTATTTTTTCACACATTTTTCACTTTCTGCTATATAACCTTCTCAAAAAAAAAAAAAAAAAAAAGGAAAAATCAACATTTTTTAACATTTAAAAAAAAATTGCAATAAGCGGATTTTGATTGGTTTGTGCAAAAGTTATCGGGTCTACTAACTACGGGAAAGATTTATGTAATTTTTAATTTTTTAATTTTATTTTTTTCTAGTAATGGCGGGGATCTGCAATTTTTAGCGGGACTGCGACATTGCGGCGGACAGATCGGACCCCTAACTGACATTTTTTTACATTTTTGGGGGGACCAGTGACATTACCACAGTAATCAGTGCTATAAATATGCACTGTTACTGTAATAATGACACTGGCAGAGAAGTGGTTAACATTGTGGGTGATTAAGGGTTTAAATGTGAGCCTAGGGGAGTGATTCTAACTGTGGGGGGGCGTGGCTTGTGAAATGATCATAGAGACATGTGATCCTATATAGAATGATCACAGGAGCTCTGTAATCATTCCAGAGAGAAGAACGGTCAGTTGTGTTTACAACAGCTGACTGTTCTCTCTCAGCGGGGAACGATCGCGGGTGTCAGGTGGCAATCGGAGCCGCCTGACCTGTGCATCGGCTTCCCCTAGCTGCAGGCCAGGACCCTGGCCGGGGCCCTTCCATTCAAGCCTGAGGGTCTTCCCACTGATCCTGGGGCCCTTTACTCTCATTGCGGGGCCCTTTATTACGGTCCTGCAGCGGGACCCTTTCACAAGTTCTGCAGTGGGCCCCCTTCCTGCCATCTTGGGGCCTCCCCATGGTGGTGGAATGCCAGGGCCCGGACGCAAGTGTGATCTTTGCGATCCTGGAAGTTCACCCACTGGTGTCAGTAGTTTTTATTTTTTGCTATTTGTATTATTTTTTATCATTTTTTTTTTTTTTTTTTTACAATGTCACTGACTATGACTCTGTCCATTCAGAAAAGGAAGGAGCTGGTAAATTACATATTTACCGTCCCCTTCCTTGTTCTCTATTGTGACACATCCCCTGCAGCAGCCGGTGTTCCGTTAAAGTCTACCCGTGAAAATTCCCTACCCTCGTCACTTCCGGTTAGTCATCAGCTGAGCCGCTTCCCAGTGCGCATGCGCGCACAGTAAACAATCTCGGCTTCCGTGAAAAAACCCTACCCTCGTTCCCAGTCCTTAAAGCATCTACTTCCCGTCAAATTACCCTTCCCATTTTCCCCGGCGGGTCGAGAAAAATGTAGAAGTGCCTCCTAATGGAAGAAAATGTATATATATTAATCGAAATGGAATGATAAAATATATATATATATATATATATATATATATATATATATATATTTAAAATTTTCCTCAATTAGGAGACACTTTTACATTTTTCTCGACCCGCCGGGGAACGAAGGTAGGGTATTTTCACGGGAAGCCGACATCATTTGCTAACCCAACGCTTTAAGCACTGGGAACAAGGGTAGGGTTACTTCACGGGAAGCCGTTGTAACGTTAAAAAACCCTACCCCATGAAAATTCCCTACCCTGGCCACTTCTGGTGTTAGCCGATCATTTTCTGCCTGAGCATGCGCACTGGGAAGCGGCTCAACTGATGCATGACATACGCGCACCGGAAGTGACGAGGGTAGGAAATTTTCATGGGGTAGGGTTTTTTAACGTTACACCGGCAGGAGAGGGAAGGGAGCTCAGTAGGGGGTGGGGGGAGCACACAGGGGCCCAGAGACAGCAGAATACAAGTGAACTGGATTGGAGGAGTGGCGGGGGCAGCATACAGAGGAACCAATCTCCTCCATTTTCCTCCTGCAGCTACAGGAGGAAAAAGGAGGACAGTGATTTCTCTACATGCTGCCCCACCGCCCCTCCCTCCTATCCAGGTGTACAGGGGAGCTGCACAGGCCCCCTGGAGCATGGGGCCCGGTTGCAATTTCAACCCCTGTAGTTATGCCCCTCAGTGGCGGCGGGTGTACAGAGGGCGCCGCCCCCCCCCCCCCCCATCCATGCGTCCAGCCCCCTAATCTACATGCAGGGGCGCCGGACACATGCAGTTCAATGGGAATTTTTTTATTTCATCACCTGATTAGAGCCAGAGGCCCTAATAGGGCGATGCAAAGGATGGAGTCGGGGCGCAGAGCAGTGCGTCCCGACTCCACCCGTTGTGTGACAATAGCGAATGAAAATTCGCTATTGTCACACCGATCCTCCTCCTGGCCAATCAGGAAGCGCGTCCGATACGCGCTTCCTGATTGGCCGCAAGGCAAACCCCTTGCCATTGGCCGAGGAGGAGGCGGGACCGGAAGGAGACGCGACGCCGGTCATCTCAGAAGAAGCCGCCCGCCGCTGCTGGAACTGAAGCCGAGAGCCGCCGCTGATGCCCCTGCATGTAATGCATACAGGCAGTAGAACTTTTAACACCCACACTCTGCACATATGCGTCCGTGGGCCGGAGAGAACACGCTCACCGCACACTCCCAGCACAGTGAGTGAGTGGCCAAAGACAGATCTCAGTCTCTACCAATGTGATTGGTTGTCACAGTGGTCACAAGATCGGGACCTGGTCCTGCCGGCTCATGATCATGTGGCCGCTGTGACCGTCGCATGATCCAGAGCCAGCAGGACTGGGCATAAAGACCCTGATTAAAGGAATGCCAGGGCCGGGTGGGAAAGGGTAATGAAATAAAATGGTGACTCTTTATGATTCCCAGTGATTTAGCAAATCAAATGGTTTTATTTCGAGTTTCCATCTACTTTTAATTATTAACCGGTTTGTCATTTCCTTCGCTCCGGAATTCAGCGTTCGCCTCCTGCTTTTTAATTAGATCGGAGTTCCGCTCTCAGGTTTTTTTTTTTTTTCTTTTTTTTTTCCTTGACGTGACCAAAGAGGATTCTGGGAGGCAGGGGGATTGTAAATTGGCTCGTCTGGCCGTGTGCGTGGCCGAGCTCCACATTTGGGAGAATTCCCTGTTGAGGTTCCTAATGGCTCGCCCATGCAGAAGCCGGGCTGCCAGTCATTTGAAATTGCCCGCATCGGCTCTCCGTGCTGTGTCTTCAGCTCCCTGCCATTGATTTACTTATCGTCTCAGGGTCTTCCAGCGTGCAAACTTCTGATCCGCTCGTGGCAGAGATGGCTTGGTTAGCATTAGGCCCCGGTTCCTCTAAGCCGCCAGGTTAATGCGGTTTCTGGAAGGTTCTGTTGGAATTGATATTAGCAGTTTCTTTTTTTTTTTTCACAAAAGCAGCAGATCTGAGGAAGGAGATCCGGCCATACAGGGTAATGTTAGCTTAGTGTTGGCAGGAAGAAATCTTCTGTTTCCAGAAAAAAAGAAGAATGGTCTGGGATTCATCAGCCGCCTTTGGCAGGCTTAGTCTGATGGAGATGTGGGCACCAAGACGGCAACCTTAGAGGGCAGAACTGTGCGGGAGAGTCCGGCTAGACGAAGTTCACACATTAGGCTCCATTCACATCTAAGCCTATAGTTTTCAGGCAATTTATTTTGGCGTTTTTATTTTGGCATTTTTCGGGCATTTTTCAGGTGTTTTTTTGCAGGTGTTTGGAGGCAGGCATTGACATCTAAAAAAACGCTTGTAATCTGCCAAAAAAGAAGCTCATGTACTTTTTTGAGCTTCAGGCGACAAAAACGCTCATATGTGAACAGAGGCCATTGAAAAGAAATAGGATTTTGCTTGTTGGGCGTTTTGAGACTTCAGAAATGAGCGTTTTACGAGCTGAACAATGCTCAGGTGCGAACCTGGATTTGACATCAATGTAAAAATATGATATTAATGTACAAATACCGGATATGAGATCAATGTACAACAAGCAACGTACTGGTGACCCTAGCATAGGGAACAAACTATTCAGCAAAAGGGAATATAAAAGGGCACATGGCCATTCGCTAAAATAGAAGAGAAGGGGTTTAACCTTAACCAGTTCTGGGCCGGAAGGATTTGCCCCCTTAATGACCAGGACATTTATTGCGATTCGGCACTGCGTTACTTTAACCACTTTACCACCGGAGGATTTTGCTGTCTTACGTCCAGGCCACTTTTTGCGATTTGGCACTGTGCGAATTTAACTGACAATTGCGCGGTCGTGCGACGCCGTACCCAAATGAAATTAATGTCCTTTTTTTCCCACAAACAGAGCTTTCTTTTGGGGATATTTGATCACCTGTGCAATTTTTTGATCATGCGCTATAAACAAAAAAAGAGCGACAATTTTGAAAAAATAACAATATTTTTCAAATTTTTTTTATATGAAATTGCCAAAAAAAAAATGTAAAAATCTAAATTTTTTAACATTTTAGGCCAATTTGTTTTGTGTTACATATGTTTGGTAAAAAAATCGCAATAAGCGTATTTTGATTGGTTTGCGCAAAAGTTATTGCGTTTACTAACTAAGGGAAAGATTTTTGTCATTTTTATTGTTTTTTAAAAACGAGTAATGGCGGCGATCTGCGATTTTTTTTTTTTTCTTTTTTTTTGCGTGACTGCGACATTGCGGCGGACAGATCGGACCCTTAACTGACATTTTTGACACTTTTGGGGGTACCAGTGACATTACTACAGTAATAAATGCTATACATATGCACTGTTACTGTAAAAATAGCACTAGCAGGGAAGGGGTTAACGTTATTAGAGAAGGAGGGGTTAAGAGTGTCCCTAGGGGCGTGTTTCTTACTGTGCAGCAGGGCCGGACTGACCATCGGGCGGACCGGGCATAATCCCGGTGGGCCGCGGCGCCCGCTCTCACTTAGTCCGACTCCTCACAGTAGAATGTAAAGAAGCCAGACTTTCATTTTCCCTCACTGCGGCGGCCGCGGCCGGTGTTCTTGCCAGCTACACCGGCTCCGCGGCCAATCAGCCTTCTGCTGTGAGTCACACCCCCCTGAGCAGGAGGCTGATTGGCTAGGGAGCCGGAAGTGAAGAGAAGTTCGTATGTGTGTTCCTTCCCGCCGCAGCCGGTGTCCTGCCCGGCGCGGCCAGCAGCACAGCCCGCACTCGCAGGATCGGCCATGGAAGCAAGCAGCTGCAGATGGCAGCTCCTTCACTCTGACTCCGGGCTGCTCGCGGGGGCGGCGACGGGCCGGAGAGAGAAGGTAAGTGCAGCTCCTCACGACGCCAGTGTCTTCAGTGCTGTGCAGCCCTGGTGTCACCGGAAGTGTGCACTGTCTGCTACTGAATAGGAGGGGGATGGGGCGGCTTCATATAGAGGATTTGATGTTTCCCTCTTCCTCCTCCTGCTGCCGCTGGATGGATGCCTGATTCTCCTCATCCCTTCTGCAGGCATTCTGCGGCTGCAGGAGAAATATCAATTTCTCTACATGCAGCTGAGCTGTCCCATCCCCCTCCTATTCAACTTCTTTTACTGCCCCCCCAGTGATCTTAACCCTCCCCCCCTGCTCTTAGCCCCCCCTTTTGCTCTTCAGCCCCCCCCTGCTCTTCAGCCCCCCCCTGCTCTTCAGCCCCCTCCCTGCTCTTCAGCCCCCTCCCTGCTCTTCAGCCCCCCCCTGCTCTTCAGCCCCCCCCCCCTGCTCTTCAGCCCCCCCCCTGCTCTTCAGCCCCCCCTGCTCTTCAAGTCCCCACAGTGCTTTTCATCTCCCCCTATGCTTTCTGGCTCCCCTAATGCTCTCCACCCCCCTGTGCTCCCTGGCAAAGTGATTTCCAGTTCCCCCCCCAGTGCTCTCCAGTCCCCCTACCCCGTGCTCTCCGTCCCCCTGGTTTTCCCTGCCCCCCCCCAGTGCTATCCACACCCTGCGCCTTCCTTACTTCTCTCCAGTCCCCCCCCCCCCCTTGCCCTGACCATCTCCTGTATCATGTCCTCAGTCTCTGACCATCTCCTGTATCATGTCCTCAGTCTCTGACCATCTCCTGTATCATGTCCTCAGTCTCTGACCATCTCCTCTATCATGTCCTCAGTCTCTGACCATCTCCTCTATCATGTCCTCAGTCTCTGACCATCTCCTCTATCATGTCCTCAGTCTCTGACCATCTCCTCTATCATGTCCTCAGTCTCTGACCATCTCCTCTATCATGTCCTCAGTCTCTGACCATCTCCTCTATCATGTCCTCAGTCTCTGACCATCTCCTCTATCATGTTCTCAGTCTCTGACCATCTCCTCTATCATGTCCTCAGTCTCTGACCATCTCCTCTATCATGTCCTCAGTCTCTGACCATCTCCTCTATCATGTCCTCAGTCTCTGACCATCTCCTCCATCATGTCCTCAGTCTCTGACCATCTCCTCTATCATGTCTTCAGTCTCTGACCATCTCCTCTATCATGTCCTCAGTCTCTGACCATCTCCTCTATCATGTCCTCAGTCTCTGACCATCTCCTCTATCATGTCCTCAGTCTCTGACCATCTCCTCTATCATGTCCTCAGTCTCTGACCATCTCCTCTATCATGTCCTCAGTCTCTGACCATCTCCTGTATCATGTCCTCAGTCTCTGACCATCTCCTGTATCATGTCCTCAGTCTCTGACCATCTCTTGTATCATGTCCTCAGTCTCTGACCATCTGATGTACTATGTCCAACGGGAACACTCTGCAGCCACACCGCACAGCACACCCAAGGTAAGTGGAGGACTGGAGAGAGGAGTGACTTCTACTTAGGGATTTCTTTTGCAGATAGGCTGGACTGGCACTGGCAGCAACAATTTTATTCAAATAAATCAGGATTTCTTCTGCAAATTGGCTGGCACTGGCAGCCAGGCATAGTACTAGTCTAGTACTATGCCTGCCAGTGCCAGGTCAGCCTATTTGCAGAAGAAATCCTGATTTGAATAAAATTGTTGCTGCCAGTGCCAGCCTACCAGGGGCTGATATGAGGTGTGAAGGTGCAGGAATTGGGGTGATCTAAGGTATGATAGTGCAGGAATTGGGGTAATTTGATGTGTGAAGGTGCAGGAATTGGGACTGATCTGCTTCATACTATTTTTAGGACTCAACCATCAAAACAGGATTTAAAGTAAGACAAAATAAACAGCATCATATGGCAGCTCTGATCTAAATTGAAGATTAAACTAAAAAAGGTACCCGTAATCAAATCCACACATCCTGGAACATTAAATCCTGTCATCAACCATCCCGACGAACGCCACGCCCCGCCACGCCCCCCCCCCCCCCTCGCGGGCTGCTCAGTCCAAAATGCCCGGGCCTATTTTTTGTCCCAGTCCGGGCCTGCTGTGCAGGGATGTGGCTTGTGATGTGACAGCAGAGATCAACGGTCCTACATGGCAGGACGGTATGATCTGTGCTGTTACACAGGGAAGAATGACAGGCAGCTGTGTTTACATTAGCCGCCTGCCTTTCTCCCTTTCCACCTGACGATCGCGAGTGAGCGGCGGACATCGGGTCCGCCACTCACACGTGCGGGGGGGGGGGTCCGTGAACGAGCGGGGCGGGAGTGCTCCTCCTGCGGCGCGCGCTCGCCCCCTATTGGCTCTCAGGCTGGTGACGTACCAGTACGTCACTTTGCCTGCACGGGGCTGACCGCCGCAGTATATATACTTGCGGCGGTCGGCAAGTGGTTAATTGCAAAGCCCCATTAACACAGTAGCAATTTAAATAGCATGATTCACACGCTGAAATGCACATTGTGCATAGACCAGCCCATTCAAGTGAATGTGAGATTGTTGTTCCAAATCAGCTCAGGGACCAAATTTTGTGTAGTGTGGTCAAATCGTGGATAATCTCATAGATGCCTTGCTGCCCTCTAGGACCATGGTGACATGACAGTGCTGTGAGAATAGAAAAAGAAAAATGGGCTATAACGGAATCGCAACCCACACTATACTTGGGGACTTCCGTCAGTATACGGCTTCCTCCCAGTCATGAACATAGATATCAGATTTTCCAGCTGCCCCCCATACAAAGCTAGCCGACAACTTAGCTTGTACTGGAATCTTCTTCTTTATTGAACAGTTTCACACTCAATTTATACACACATGAGCACATCCCCCTCCTGCTCAAATTACCCCATCAGGTCAGGGATTGCCTGATTACATTATCATATGCAGATGAAATTGTATACAGAAATATAATTAACATATCTAAAGAACAACCAACACAAACAATATACTATTTCCACTCAGCAACTAACAGATGACAATGATTCAATCAACCTGAGCCAATTAACTAGCAGACGGCCGTCCTCGAGCTCCTGAAATACAATTCACATTATCTTATTCTCATTGTCCATTAAGTATCTGTCTTTCACTCCCAGTGACGGTGAGTACCGTCACCATGGTGCACTGGTCTAGTGCATTATCCAACAGGTTTATTAAAAGATATCATCAGTTGCTCAAATCACCCACTCTGAGAGTGGGAGGTCCTGGATGAGACCCCTCGGGCTGATGCGTTTCGTAGGACTGGCTGCCTTCTCCAGAGCCGTCTTCTTTTTCTATTCACACACCAAAGAGCATACCCCTATGGGGTGAGATGCCTCTCCAAAACCAAGGGGCATGTCCAGGGGGCATGGCCAGAGCAGCACTGGCTAAGGCCATACACAGCCATGTCCACATCTGAAGCACTGGGTTGGCTTTGGGTGGCGTCTTACCCCACATAAGTCCACGCTTCATAGTGCCTGACACCTGCACCTACTTTCTGAATACCGGTAGTGACACGTGTTATCCTCCAGCCCACACATGATCACAAAGAGCATACTCCTGACACCCAGCATACCCTTGATAAGAGTCATCAATGAAAAGACATTGCTCGTGTCAATGATGTCATCTCCAAAATATTCTGTAGACTTTTGTGGACGTCGGACAGCCTACACCAGTGATGGCAAACCTTGGCACCCCAGATGTTTTGGAACTACATTTCCCATGATGATCATGCACTCTGCAGTGTAGTTGAGCATCATGGGAAAAGTAGTTCCAAAACATCTGGGGTGCCAAGGTTCCCCATCACTGGCCTACGCCCTTCCTTCATCAAGAACTCAATGATGGCGTATTGCATCTGCTTGGAATCCATTATTTACCTGCAATGAAAAAAGAAAAGGAGGTATAGAGAAAGAGCTACTCTACCACATGTGAAGTTTGAAAACCCTACACTATATTGTCAAAAGTATTGGGACACCTGCCTTTACATGCACATGAAATTTAATATCATTTAAGTCTTAGTCCATAGGGTTCAATATGGAGTTGACCCACCCTTTGAAACTATAACAGCTTGAACTCTTCTGGGAAGACTTTCCCCGAGGATTAGGAGTGTGTCCAGAGAAAGGTTTGACCATTCTTCCAGAAGCACATTTGTGACGTCAGGCACAGATGTTGGAGAGAAATCCTGGCCCGCAGTCTCCGCTCTAATTAATTCCAAAGGTGTTCTTTTGGTTTAAGGTCAGGACTCTGTGCAGGCCAGTCAAGTTCCTCCACCCAAAACTAGCTCTTCTATGTCTTAATGGACCTTGCTTTGTGCTTTGGTGTGCACTTATGTTGGAATAGGAAGGGGTCATCCCCAAACTGTCCCCACAAAGTTGGAAACATGAAGATGTCTTGGTATGCTGACGCCTTAACAGTTCCCTTCACTGAAACTAAGGGGTCAAGCCCAAACCCTGAAAAACAACCCCACACCATAATTCCTTCTCCACCAAATTATTTGGACCAGTGCACAAAGCAAGGTCCATAAAGACATGGATGAGCGAGTTTGGGGTGGAGGAACTTGACAGGCCAGCACATAGCCCTGACCTCAACCCAACAGAACACTGCAAGCCAGGCCTTCTCGTTCAACATCAATATCTGACCTTGCAAATGCGCTTCTGGAAGAATGGTCAAACATTCCCATAGACACACTCCTAAACCTTGTGGACAGCCTTCCCAGAAGAATTGAAGCTGGTAAAGCTGCAAAGGGCGGGCCAACTCCATATTAAACCATACAGACTAAGACTGGGATGCCATTAAAGTTTATGCAAGTGTAAAGGCAGACATCCCAATACTTTTGGTAATATAGTGTATGTAATTTAAAAAAGTCATGCCCACTTTTGCATTTCTTTTTGCACAGCCCTTGTATATCCTGATGGCTTCCTTTTATGCTCAATAAGCCATAGTCCCTTCCATTGTTTGTGCTCCTCATGAGCTAGAATGTAATGGAAAAAAAAAAAAAAAAATCACACCTTTAGAAAAAGAAGCTTATAGTCCTAATTCCCCTCCCGTCCTGACCACATAGGGTGTCTGTGATGTCTCGGTGCCATCTATGTGTTCTACTTTAGGTACCTTTCTCCCGGCGCTGTCACTGAGCAAGAGAGTTCATTGTACATGACTGTGGGAGCTGTCATCGGGTTAGAGGAAAGCACTTAGTGGGAACATGTTTGCATCCATTCCAAGCCCTCCACCCCTCCTTCCTCCACCTCCTCCTCTATCCTGGAAGGGGATAATTACTGATCTGGCACCAACCGTATGGCTAAATCTCTGACTCCCGCAGAACTGGCGACATTAGTGATGTCTGTGCCCAGGATGAGAGCTGGCCAAGGTTCCTGTGTGTGCCACATTGTTTGGAGGCCGGGCAGCTAGAGTGGAAATGAATTCAGAGACACAATCTTGCCTTGCTGTGATGTGAGTCAGTCAGTTTTTGGGCATGTTAAGGGAACCTCGTAACAAAAAAAAAAAAATTACCTTAAAAAAAAATAAGGATGTACAAAAATTACAGTGTAAAAAAAAAAAAAAAGATGCAATGTGCCGTATGTGGTGTCAATCGAAAATGGCATATATAAATCTTGGGTAATTGGTGGTTTAATGTTCTTAATTATCAGTCTAAGGTAAGCAGCAGATCAAGATGATCATTGGCCCATCTGGTTGAACTTGCAAACAATTGCGTGCTTCTGCAGATCCCTTGGCCAGTTGATATGGGGGGCAGAATTTTCTAACTGAAATTAAGTAGAATCCCATTACAGTTGTTCCTACAACATAATGCGGGTATAAAACACAAAAAATCCCACGCTAATAGTAAATAAACAAGTAAGCAAAAAATGACTAAATGTGAAAGCAGCTGAAAAACACTTGATCAATAGTAAGATCAACAATATAAGGCAAAAAATAGTGCAGCGCTATCCAATATGGTGTAACCCATATATCAAAGTGAAGTATTAAATGACATAAGATACACAGTGAGGGCTTGACAGTTGTGCGTCCAGTACCGCCCGACCAGTTTCGTCATACGTGACGTCATTGAACCATGCCTCGGACGACGTCACGTATGACGAAACCGGTCGGGCGGTACTGGACGCACAACTGTCACGCCCCCTAGACGCCGGCTCACATACACGCGGGACGCCGCGTTCTTCTGTATCGGCCTTGGATGTTTCTGATGTGCCTTTTTAAAAGCTATTCATGTAAGTGCAAACTAAATAAAACCTTGTGGAAATCTTACGGAATTACGCTATGTGCTGCTTATTTCCTTCCATATGTTTATGATACCATGTGTGGAGTTCATATATGATATTGAGGAATATACCTGGTTACCTGGTTTCTGGAGGAGGTGATCCATTGGAATCATTGCTTTAGCGTATGCGGCCATTCCATTAAGTTGGAGGCCTGAGCTTCTGGTAAGCTGCCATTTTGCTACTTATATTCCACGGGTGCACCCCTGCCTCTATTTTTGGATTCAAGTCTTCGGGTCTATCATCACCTCTCTGGGACTTTTTATTACCACTTACTATTCATTTTTGGAACACATTTTATGGACTACTTTGTTCACTGTGTATCTTATGTAATTTTATACTTCACTTAGATATATGGGTTACACCATATTGGATAGCGCTGCACTATTTTTTGCCTTAAGATAATGCGGGTGCCAGAAGTGTGTGCTCAGTACATAAAGCTGTCCATGTGAATTTTTTTTGTCTTGACTTTTCTGATTTTGAAGCCCTATCCTGCTCTTTGATGAAGCTCAGCTTACCTGTGTTGACATTGTCCTTATTGGCCACCATATTGCTTTCACTGGGCAAAGGCCAATTGTGTTGGATGGATCTTGCTCTGGAGGAGTTGACTCATTAAAATAAAAATAAAAAATCACACACAATCCTATTTTGGCTAATAAAGGTGAAATATATAACATTTATTATTATTATTATTATTATTATAATTCTTCTTTTTATTACCTATTGGGTAATACAAGTACAAGGGAGAGGTCATGTCTGCTTCTATGAAAAACTTTTTCATCTAAACGTCTCAAATGGCTTGTTTTCATAGATCAGGGGTCGCCAACCTTTCTAAACAAAGGGCCAGTTTATTG
The DNA here is from genome assembly GCF_965119305.1 of Pelophylax lessonae. Taxonomy (NCBI): domain Eukaryota; kingdom Metazoa; phylum Chordata; class Amphibia; order Anura; family Ranidae; genus Pelophylax; species Pelophylax lessonae. The sequence goes on from NC_138777.1 coordinate 23,449,859, forward strand.
TCCTTCAGACTTTAGTGGGACCAGACAGTGGCCAGTGAGGGCAGAATTGTTCCAGCATCAGGAAAAGTAAACAGTTCCTCAGGCTTGGTGGCCAGTGGCAGTAAAAAAAAATTACATAGCGTCGGCGGTCAGTAGAAGGAGGAAAAATGCCACGTTGTTGGGGTCAGTTAGTGGAATAATGCCCCTACATTGGTGTCAGTGGGAGGAAATATGCCCCACTATTTGTGTCAGTGGGAGGAAATTTGCCCCACCATTGGTGTCAGTGGAAGGAAATATGCCCCACTATTTGTGTCAGTGGGAGGAAATTTGCCCCACCATTGGTGTCAGTGAGAGGGAATATGCCCCACTATTGGTGTCAGTGGGAGGAATAGTGCCCCATTGTTGGTGTCTGTGGCAGGAATTTCGCCCCACTATTGATGTCAGTGGGAGGAATAGTGCCCCACTATTCGTGTCAGTGGGAGGAATGTGCCTGTTTATTAGTATCAATGGAAGAAATAATGCCCCATTGTTGGTGTCAGTGGCAGGAATTATGCCCCACTATTGATGTCAGTGGGAGGAATTTTTTTTTTTTTTATTTGGGGATTTAACAAATACATTGCAAATATACTGTATATGTCTATACAACATTCTTGCTACTGTCAATAGGAACCTTTACACATCATTGTCTTCCTTGTCCATAGATAGCTGACACACAGGTTGCATTGCCTTTGCAAAGACAAGACCTTGGTCCAGATACAGGTTTATATTTTAATTTTTTCCAAATAATAAAGAGTCAAACCAACCACCAAGGGAGCCAAAAGGCGTCTGAGCTCACCATACTAACCCTTGAACTGAAATGTTACTTTTGGCATAATCAACCCTTTAAAAACCACTTGCCGACCGCCGCACGACTATCTACGTCGGCGGTCAGCCCCTCACAGGCAAAGTGACGTAGGGCTACGTCACTAGCTTGTGAGGGTCTAGGGAGCGAGCGCGCGCCGCCGGAGGCGAGCTCCCTCGTGGTCACGGACCCCCCCCCCCCCCGCGCGTGAGACCGGCGGACCCGATGTCCGCCGGTCACTCTGCGATCGGCGGGGGAGAGGGAGAAAGTCAGGCAGCTTGTGTAAACAAGCTGCCTGTCATTCTCCCCTGTGTATGAAGGATGATCATACGGTTCTACTATGTAGAACCGTTGATCACTCTTCATACATCTGAAGCCACAGCCAATCACAGTAGAAAGCACGCCCCTAGGGACACACATAGCCCCTTCCTTTCAAAAAAAGTTAACCCCTTCACTGCCAGTGTATTTTTACAGTAACAGTGTATATATATAGCACTGCTTACTGTAGAAATGTCACTGGTAACCCCAAAGTGGCAAAAATGTCAGTCAAGGGTCTGATCTGTCCGCCACAATGTCGTAGTACCGCAAAAAAAATCGCAGATCGCCGCCATTACGCAAAAATGACAAAAATCTTTCCCTTTGTTTGTAAATGCGATAACTTTTGCGCAAACCAATCAAAATACGCTTTTTGCAATTTTTTTTTTTACCAAACATAGGTAGCATAAAACAAATTGGCCGAAAATGTTAAAAAATTTTGATTTTTACATTTTTTTGGGGGGGAATTTCATATTAAAAAATGTGAAAAATATTGCTATTTTTGCAAAATTTACGCTCTTTTTTTGTTTATAGCACGTGATCAAAAAATCGCACAGGTGATCAAATACCACCAAAAGAAAGCTCTGTTTGTGGGAAAAAAAGGACGCCAAATTCGTTTAGATACAGCGTCGCACGACCGCGCAATTGTCCGTTAAAGTCATGCAGTGCCGAATCGCAAAATACCCCCTGGTCAGGAAGGGGGTAAAATCTTCCGGGGCTTAAGTGGTTAATTAAAAGAATTATGTAGAAGACTATCAGTCTCATCAGGTTGCTACAAAAAGGCAACCACAGGATAATGCTGGTTTTAAACCTGTGGAATTTCGAACACTTAAGGCTCGTACACACTTGACGAAAATCGGATGAAATATCCTCTGATTTTTCTCTCTCATGCTTGCGTTCACAACCGTTTTTAGTAGACAGTGCATAAATGTTCACGAAATTTCTCCGATTTTTTTTTTTTTGGGGGGGACATTTGGTCCTAGACTTCCGGGTCGTCAGCAACTTCAGATTATGCGCAGCCTTTCGTATCCGATTTTTCACGGACGTACTGCATACACATTGATCGAAAATTGGTTGTCTGGGGACGGACGATAAAAATTTTGGTGTTTGTCCCTCCGTTTTTTTCGTTGAAAATGTCGGCATCGGCTGCTGAAGGTTGTGTACACACTAGCCGAAAATCTGACGATTTTACCTCGGGCGGGAATTTTCAGCAGATTTTCTACAAGTGTGTACCCCACTTTAGATGAGAAAGGTTCAATAGTCCGACCATTAAATGGTGCCTTCATGGACCCTACAAGTTTTAAATGACTTTTTGTTCTTGTACCAGGTCAATGTCTCGATTTTTGTAGAACAATCTACTTCTGAAATTACTTTGACAAGTGTATGCGCATAAGACTAGTTACGATTTTGTTTTTAGTCCAGAAGCCAACTCAACGATTAGACGATCGTTGAGTTGCAACGATCTAGCCATGTCCTTGGATTTTTTTTTGCTCTGGTCAAAACTGATTGTCAAATTTACCCCTTTAGTTATTAGATACAGGGCCGGTGCAAGAATGTTTGCCGCCCTAGGCAAAATAAAAATTGCCGTCCCCCCCCATATGCTCTCCCACCCCCCATCCCAAGTTGCTGAAGGGGTTAAAACCAGTGGTGGCCAGTGCTCCATCGGTCGGGGGGGAGGGCGGCAGATGGACCTGGCCTCGGACCCCCCCATCACTCCAGAGTCCAGTCCACGCCATATTTCTCCCCCCCCTCCGGGCGCCAGTTCACTTACCTTGTTCCTCCAGATGGCGACGGCTTCCCCCTCAGTCTCCTCCATGTCCCCTCTCAGCGGCCGTCTCCTTCCTCCTCCTCCTCCACCAATAGGAATGGATGCCATCTCCTTTGGCCAATTGGGAAACAGGTCCTAGGGCCCGCTTCCTGATTGGCCGGGAGGAGAATCAGTGTGGTAATAGCAAATATTAATTCGCTATTGTCACACAACTGGGTGGGCTCTGCGCCCCGAGCCCCCCCCCCCCCCTTTTTGAAGCCTAGTAGAGCCTCTGGCTCTAATCACATGCTTCATAGAAAAAAAAAACCCTCATTGGAATCCATGTATCCGGTGCCCTGCATGTAGATTAGGGGGTCGGACGCATGGATAGGGGGGGACGGCGCCCCTAATGGAAGGGGTGGCCGCTACTGGTTAAAAACCCTTCAGTGACTTATGGTAGGTCACTTACCTCGGGTCAGGCTCCGCCGGCACCCCCTGCTAAGTTGCGCCCTAGGCGGCTGCCTAGGTTGCCTTACTGGTAGCACCGGCCCTGATTAGATAATTGAACTAACATTCTGAAAATGGCAGTTTTCCAGTGAAATTCTACAGCTTAAGTTTTGATTGGTGGCCATGAAGGAGCGCACTTTGAACATTCTAAATGCATATTGGACTCATTGGGGTAGTAAAAGTGTGCTTGGTTTTGAGAGAGAAGGAGAGAGAAGCATTTATCCCAGGGGCATAAAATTGATCAGACAGGGCTCTGAAACATGTGCAGTCAATTATTCCCCTAAAGCCCCATACACACACGCAGATCGTCGTCATACAAACGTCGGCGGACGAAAGATCTGCCGATTGTATGCGTGTTAGTATGGTGCCTCCAACAGCTGTCTGCACACAATCCGCGGACAAGAGTCTTTCTTGCAAACATGAAAATTTTTGTCTGCGGACACCAGAACGGACAATTGTTTGCCTGTCAGTACAGAAATCAGCCGACAGACCGCAGATTTGCAAGACTGGGCATGCTCAGAAAATAAAAAACACAGGGAAAGTTAACCATTACATGACATCACTTCTGCAATCAGCTGAAGTCTGCGGACAAAATTCTTGTGCTGTCCTTGTGCTGTCTTTGCACTTTTCAACAGACACCGACATCCCGGGGAGAAAAGACGAACATTTGTATGACGACGATCTGCGTGTGTGTATGGGGCTTAAGAGTGGTCATCAGATGGACATCTACAGCCTTGCACATTAAGATCATCAATTCATTGATCAGCCATCAACACTCTCATATCTATGGCCTGTTAAGTCCCTTAGCATCTGTCATTTTCCTACCTCCATAGTTTTTTCCACAGGAAAGGAAGACTCCCTGAATGCAAAGTGATGAAATAAGTTGTGGCCTGCCATAACATGGACAGGGTTTCATATTTGCTGCAGATTATCTTCTCCCCCCTCCCTGTATTTTGTTAAAACAATTGAAAGCCTGGAGATAAAAATAGCTGTAATGTGTGTCTACAGATCTTTCTCCCGGTATTGTTCTGGGACGAGACAAGGATAGATCGGCTGGGTAACGGCTCCCAATGGGGTCTGTACAGGAAGGCTGATAAGAGGAGGGAAGGTGCAATATGACAGTCCTGACGAGTCCTGGGGGGAAAAAAGAAACTTTCCTGGCAGATGTCATACTTGTTTTTGAAAAAGTGATATAAAGACATAAAAACATTATATATTTCTAATTATAAGTATTTATATTATATATATATATATATATATATATATATATATATATATTTTATTTTAATATATATGTATATTTTTTTTTAATATATATGTATATTTTTTTTTAATAATATATAATAGTATAGATATGAAACGCATATATATACACACAGCATATACTGCTCCAAAAAAATTAAAGGAACATTTTTAATCAGAGTATAGCATTAAGTCCATTGAAGTCCTTCGGATATTGGTATGGTCAGTTAAGTAGCAGAGGTGGTCGTTAATCAGTTTCAGCTGCTTTGGTATTTATGAAATTAACAACAGGTGCACTAGATTGGCAAAAATGAGACCACCTCCAAAACAGGAATGGTTTCACAGCTGATGACCACTGACTTTTTTTTCCCCTACTCCTCTTTTCTGACTGTTTTTCACTAGTTTTGCATTTGGCTAGGGTCAGTGTCACTACTGGTAGCATGAGGCTGTACCTGGACCCTATAGAGACTGCACAGGCAGTGCAACTCCTTCAGGATGGCACATACATACGTGCAATTGCCAAAGGTGTCTTCCAGCACAGTCTCAAGAGCTTTAAGGATATTCTAGAAGAAAGGCAGTTACTCTAGGAGAGCTGGACAGGGCCATGGAAGGTCCTTAAACCATGAGCAGGACCGGTATCTGCTCCTTTGTGCAAGGAGGAACAGGATGAGCCCTGCCAGAGCCCTACAAAATGACCTCCAGCAGGCCACTGGTTTGAATGCCTCTGACCAATCAGAAACCGACTTCATGAGGATGGCCTGAGGGCCCGACGTCCTCTAGTGGGCCCTGTGCTCACTGCCTGGCACTGTGGAGCTCGATTGGCATTTGCGACTGAACACCAGAATTGGCAGGTCTGCCACTGGCACCCTGTGCTTTTCACAGATGTGAGTGGATTCACCCTGAGCACATGTGACAGACGTGAAAGGGTTTGGAGAAGCCATGGAGAATGTTATGCTGCCTGTAACATTCAGCATGAACGGTTGGTGGTGGGTCAGTGATGGTCTGG
>NC_138777.1:23460495-23467995 GCF_965119305.1 Pelophylax lessonae
TGCACAGCTGCACCAGATTCTATTCTAAGTGCGCCATTTTTTTTTTTTTTTTAACAACGGGTGGTTTATTTTACATTGCCACAATTCAGTAGAAAAGTCCACAAAACAAGGTACAGTGCATGACATTGCCATATTTCCCAACTTTTTGAGATGGGAAGAGATGGTAGCAAAAGTATGTAGGCATAGGACACACCCCCTGCCACATCCACTTAACCACTTCTGGACCGGAAGATTTTCCCCCTTAATGGCCAGGCCATATTTTGCGATTCGGCACTGCGTTACTTTAATGGACAATTGCGCGGTCGTGCGACGCTGTACCTAAATAAAATTCTTATTTTTTTACCCACAAATAGAGCTTTCTTTTGGTGGTATTTGATCACCTCTGGGTTTTTTAGTTTTTGCTAAACAAATAAAAACCCGAACATTTTGGAAAATAAAATAGTTTTTCTTTGTTTCTGTTAAAAATGTTTGTGAATAAGTAAGTTTTCTCCTTTACTGATGGGCACTGATGAGACAGCACTGATGTGCAACACTGATGGGCACTGATGTGCAACACTGATGGGCACTGATGTGCAACACTGATGGGCACTGATATGCAACACTGATGGGCACTGATAGGCGGCACTGATAGGTGACACTGGTGGACACTGATAGGGGGCACTGATGGGCACTGATAGGCAGCACTGATGGGTGGCACTGATGGGTGGCACTGAAGGACACTGATAGGCAGCACTGATGGGCACTGATAGGCAGCACTGATAGGTGTCACTGGTGGGCACTGATGGGCGGCACTGATGGGCACTGATTGATGGCACTGATAAGGCAGCACTGACAGGCATCCCTAAAGGGCACTGATTGGAATCCCTGATAGGGATTGATTGAAATCCCTGGTGGGTACACGCTGGCATCCCTGGTGGGCACGAGTTGGCACTTTAGGTGGGCTCTTGTGGGCATCCTTGATGGGTCTGCACTAATAATCGATGCACTGATTATCAGCGCAGATTCCCTGTCAGGAGAGCCACTGATGGGCCCAGTTCCTCCTGGTTTGGATGGATCTACCTTGTCTGGCCATGGGCTGGGAAGGCAGAGAGTCCACGGTGTATGTGCCCCCTGGGCATGGTCACCCAAGGGGTGCTCTTAGTAACACTTGGGTTTGGGACCCCATGGTGTGAAAAGGCACATGGTCACAGCACTAAAACCTTTTTTTCTGAACTGCAGTTTTAGGGCTAGGCCTTGTGGGATTTTATTTTCTCTCCACGTTTGTCACCTTTCACTTTTTTGTGTGTTTTTTTTTTTTTTTCTCACTGGATGAAGAGTTTGAGTCCTAGGTGGAGGATGCGTGGTCCTTAGGTTCTTTCTTCTCCCGAACCTAGCGGGTCTCTTTAGTAGAGCCGCTTGACCTAGAACTCGTTGGTCGGCTTTGGCTGGCCATGAAGAGAGGGGTCCACCAGGCCTTGGTTTATTTTTTCTCACTGGATGAAGAGTTTGAGTCCTCAGGCTTGCCCAGACATCTAGGGGAGGATGCGTGGTCCTTAGGTTCCTTCCTCCCCTGAACCTAGGGGGTCTCTTTGGTAGAGCCGCTCGACCTAGAACTCGTTGGTCGGCTTCGGCTGGCCATGAGGAGAGGCGTCCGCCAGGCCATTTGGCTAGGCAGAGCATGTTGTACCCTATTTCCCTGTCAGGAGCTTTGCTCCCCGGGGAATCAGGGAGAGGTCCTACCCCTTCTGGGGGTAGACTAAGCACATCCTTGACTGCCTGTGAATGGTGCCAAGACAGCAGGTGACAATACTGCCCAGGCAGACTGGGTTTAAGGCGGTATGAAGGATTGAAACAAAACAATTTTTGACGACAGGGACTGATGTGAAGGTACAAGATGTAAAGTGCTGTGTACATTTTCTGTGCTATATAAATAGCTGTAATAAAAACCGTAATGGATATAAAGCTGGCCATAAAATAGTAGATTTGTGACATTTTTTCAAAAAATGAATCCGAAAATTCTCAGTACATTCGACAACAGGACGACAAAATATAATTTTGCTTTTTACATTCGATTTTGGAGCAAAGAGATTTTCTCGAACTAAATCTACATTTACTGATAGAAATATGAAAATGGTAACTACAGCTAAAGCAGCCGCACAACTGATATGGGGCCCAAGGCTGGGAAGGGGGCCCAAATAGGTAAGTTGTCTAATGTTTTCATTCCAGAACAGCTGATTTTTAGATTTTTAGCACCGGATCATACTGTTGCTGGTCACTGCTCCCCTTTGCACCCCCCTATCTAGGAGTAGATTTATGGTCATTAGAGCTTCTGGTCAACCTGGCCAGAACTTTGATATTAAAGTGAAACTAAACAGGTTTAAAGAAAGAAATATATACTCAAGTTTATATTCCTAACTCAAAAAAAGTCCCTTTTATTTCTCTCAGCCTCTTTCAAATCTCCAAAATCGCTTTTTTTTAATTTTTTCTGTTGCTGCTGTAATCCGACTTTCTGTTAGAGGGTGGCTACGTTTGTTCTCCAAAGCCCCACTGAACACCTCCTAACTTTCAAACTTAGAAATGAAGGACACGTAAAAGAGGTAGAATCCGGCAGTGAGCGAAGCAGGAGGGGTGCATAAAGTGGGAGGGGCTTAAGGGGCATGGTTAAACAAAACCCAGGCTTTGTGTATGTGCTGGGGGTTCGCCTTGGGAGGTAGAGGACTGCTAGAATGTGGGGTAGAGTGGGGGATAGATATATTCGGGGAGGGGGAAAACTTGTGCTAGAAGGCAGGGTTGGGGGGTCAGATATGTGCTGGGGGGCGCGTTTAGGAGAGGAGAGGACCTGTGCTAGAAGGTGGGGTTGAGTGGGTCAGATTTGTGCTGGGGGGCCTTTGGAAGGGGAGAGGACCTGTGCTAGAAGGTGGGATGGAGGGGAGGGTCAGATATGTACTGGGCGGGGGGGTCTTTGGAAGGGGAGAAGTCATGCTAGAAGGCAGTGTGGGGGGTTAGATATGTACTGGGGGGCTCTTTGGGAGGGGAGAGGTCTTGTGCTAGAAGGGGTGGGGGCCAGATATGTGCTGGGGGGCCTTTTGGCGGGGGGGGGGGACTTTTGCCTGGGGGGGTCAGATATGTACTGGGGGCACTTTGGGAATGGAGAGGACTTATGCTACAACGTGGGGCAGAGGAGGGGATCGGATAAGTGCTAAGGGGCACTTTGGAAGGGGAAGTGGACTTGTGCTGGGGGGTTTGGGGGAGTTAACTACATACTAGGGGGTGCTTTGGGAGGGGAGAGAACGTCTGCTAGAAGGTGGGGGCAGATATGTGCTTGGGGGCACATTGGGAGGCGTTGAACTCCACTCCGGCACTCAGCCTTGATGTGCTGGGACTTGCATCAAATCCCGGGACAGCCCCGGCGAATCCGGGATGGTTGGGAGGTATGCCACTGTATGTAGGAACTTAGCCACCCTCTTTTGCCCATACCTGAGATGGACTATGAACTTTGACAGCTAAAAACAGAGCTCATGTGATTGGTCCGTTGCAGTCATGTGCACTGCTCTATGCACATTACAAATCCCATAGTCCACAGTCCAACTCGGGAGTGAGCAAAGAGGGTGGCTACGTTCCTACATACAGTTGGACCATGGAGAACCAAGTAGACACCCTGGAACAGGAAGTCGGATCATAGCAGCAAAAGAAAGGAATGTGGAGATTTGGATGAGGCGGAGAGCAATAGAAATTACTTTGAGTTAAGAAAACATACTTTAATATCATTTTTTTTTCTTTTTTAAGCCAAAGTTTAGTGTCGCTTTAAGTCATGAAAGCCCTGGTGACTGCAGGCGATGCTGTTTCTAAACCATTCTAAACACTGCTAGCCTTGAAGCCTGCTCTCGGTTTACATGGGTTACCTTATCTCACATCATAAATCAGGAATCTCATGAAACCCAGAACATGGATGAAATCAGAGACCCAATGTTTGCACATTGGGGAGTTTTAGATTTGATTGAGATGTATGAGTGAGAGAGAACCTACATGTGCTTATCATTAACATCTCTCTCCTGTTCTTGAGAATTCTTTGCACAACTCAAACAACGAAGTGCACTTTCCCAAGGCGGCCTGGGAACGAAGCTTATGGGACTCCTTGGATCTGACTTACAAAGGAAAACAACAGCAGTATTGCATTGCCGATGCACTAAAGTTCCCTTAAAGAAGCAGAATTCCAGATTTATATACTTTTCTCATACTCACTGGTGACCGGATACAGCAAGGCTCTCAGAGTACTTCTGGGAGGAATCAAAACTTTCGCCTTTCACATAGTTATCAACATTATGGTCCAAGATCTTAGGACTCTGTCCACAGCCCCTACTTCGTCAGTCCACTTTACAGGTTGGCCCCACTCAGACCCACTTCCAAATATCCTGGACCACCCATCACGCCCACTTTGGTGACCCAGACGTTGCCTTGAAATATATAAGGACTACCCACTTAAAGTAGAAGTCCACCTTAACACTAAAATCCCTGCATCTACAGACATTCACGTTCTAACACTAACCTATCTAGCCCTGTAAAGAGGAAATCCGTATCACATTTTTTGAAGCTGATCTAACCCGATCCCACGTTGAGCTGTCAGCCATGACTTCGCTGTGGAGGTGGATGGAGAGGATACAACCGACAATGGAAGCCCCATAGTAAGTCCATGGGTGACGTCACTCCCATTCATTTCTCAGCCGTTGTTGATGTGTCCTCTGCAGAGCTTCCGCTGCTAGAGACCGGATCAGAACGGCTTCAAAAAAGGTTAGTGTTCGATCGTAGATGCCTATCGATGCAAGGATTTCGGTTTTAGGGTGGACTTACACTTGAAGGCTCCTTTCACATCTGAGCATTCTGTGAACATGCGCAATAGTGCGTGTTTTTAAATGTAAAAAGTGTCTTTGCCTTGTGGTATAGTGGCCGCTGGTACAGATAAGTAGTATACCCGACTTATATAAATAATATGTTAAAAAAAATGTGTAGCGCCAAAACATAATTAATAAACAATGAGTGAAAAAACAAGTCCAAAATAATGAAAATGAAGTCCTCTCATGCACAAAATCCAATAAAAGGATGATAACTTGTAAGGAAAGTCTGGTACAGCAATATAAAGGAGTTCTTCATAATGTCCTATTGGACGAAACGCATCAGGGAGGAGATACTAGTGCTAACGTCACGCTGCTGTCCGGGGCAGCGGCTTTCAGTGTAAGGATTTTATGTTTTTCTTTGGTTTTATGTGTACATTCACCACAATAAAGATACTACACTATGAGGATTTTCTCTGGCTCCTGGTGAGCTTTATTTACTATAGCCATATCCTGTCGAGGAAGGTCACTGGCCAGCTTCACCCTATGGGATGACAGATACACATTCAATGCGTGTTTGCTGCTGTAACGGCAGCCATCAGTTCTGGTGAGTGTTCATTTCATGGGGGGGATTGGTGGCTGACACGTTTTTTCCCGTGAATGCATTTAAAAACACAAGTAAAAAAATGTAGCGCCAAAACATTATTGACAATAGACAATGAGTGGGGGGGCTGGAACTTTGCTTTAATATCAGCCTCTTGCAGTTACTGTGCAGTCTGTATAGCAGAGCTCAAAGAGAGGGAGAAAGAAGCAGCACAAGGAACCAATCAGGTGTGCAGCTGGAGAGAGCAGAGTGACGGGAAGTGAGCTTATCAGTTTGCTCCTTTCACCGTCCAGTCACAAGCTGAGGAGGGTCAAGACCTGCATTTATTATATAACTGCAACAGATCAAAATCATGTCACCCATGCTGTGTGGCAGAGCTGTGTAAATCTCAGAACTGGATGGAGCGGAATAGATCTTCTTTGACAGGTAAAACCGCTTTCTTATATGCATTTCATATGTGTATTTAGCTGTTTGTCTATGTTCTTGAGTTCAGCTTTAAGCAAAAAGAATTACTGTGTTGCAAACATGTTGTGCTAATGTTTCTGAGACTGAACAATACCATTATCTTACTCGCCTCCAACGCCGAGACAGCTATGTGTCTGTAAAGGATTCTTTTGTTTCAAACATCTGGAGACGAAACCAGTAAGGGCTGTTCTCTTTGTTTTATACACAGTTGCGCGCACATGGATAATTATTGTTATTTCTTTTATTGCTATCCAATGTTTGATGGGAATTTAGAGATTGTAAAATCTGTCTGCAGCCTTTGCTGGAACTTTTTTTTCTTTTGTTTAGAAGCTTAAAACTCAATACGAGTTGGCAGATCCCTGCACCCGTGTGTTCATGTTTCTGCTGCCGACTACGCCAGCGCAAATGGGTTTGTTAATGATGGATTTTGTGATCTTATCTGCCCACCAGATTCATGGATATTCGGAAATGTAACTCAGATGTTGGGTAGCTGTTAGGAAGTTGTGTTTTGACGGAAAACCTGTGCTAAGAGGTACAAAGAGTGGGTTAGAGGCGCCCCGGAACCCTGAAGTTTGGTTGAATGATGTCATCCAGGGCTGCTGATAGTGGGGGACCACCAGTCTTCCTGTAGGGGGCCCGGGCACACAGGGGGGCCCCAATAGCATGGGGAATCGACGGGGTTAGGCAGAGGGGCAATTACAGGAGGAAGCCCTGTGCGGCTCTCTGCAGCATCTGAAAGCCAGTTTCTCCCCCTTCTGCTAGCTTTCAGCTGCTACAGGGAGAGACCCAGACACAGGGCATCATTCCTGTAATTGCTTCTCCGACACAGATCCCCCTCCCTGTTCTGCCTGCTTCTAATCCCCCCCCCCCCCCCCCCCCGTTTACGTGGTTGGGATGGAAGCCTCTTCACTAGACATATGCAGAACAAAAAAATTTGTTTTGTTTTCATAGTGCTCCATCATTGGAATCAGTTGAAGGAATAGTGCCCCATCATTGGAGTTAGTGGGAGGAATAGTGCCCCATCGTTGGTGTCAGTGGGAGGAATAGTGCCCCATCATTGGTGTCAGTAGGAGGAATAGAGCCCCATCATTGGAATCAGTGGGAGAAATAGTGCCCCATCATTGGAGTCAGTGGGAGAAATAGTGCCCCATCATTGGAGTCAGTGGGAGGAATAGTGCCCCATCATTGGTGTCAGTGGGAGGAATAGTGCCCCATCATTGGTGTCAGTGGGAGGAATAGTGCCCCATCATTGGCGTCAGTGGGAGGAATAATGCCCCATCATTGGTGTCAATGGGAGGAATAGTGCCCCATCATTGGAATCAGTCGAAGGAATAGTGCCCCATCATTGGTGTCAGTGGGAGGAATAGTGCCCCATCATTGGTGTCAATGGGAGGAATAGTGCCCCATCATTGGTGTCAGTGGGAGGAATAGTGCCCCATCATTGGAGTCAGTGGGAGGAATAGTGCCCCATCATTGGTATCAGTGGGAGGAATAGTGCCCCATCATTGGTGTCAGTCGAAGGAATAGTGCCCCATCATTGGTGTCAGTGGGAGGAATAGTGCCCCGTCATTGGTGTAGGTGGAAGGAATAGTGCCCCATCATTGGTGTCAGTGGAAGGAATAG